>NC_031977.2:11358130-11593130 GCF_001858045.2 Oreochromis niloticus | reverse complement strand
GGTTAACAGTTTATGGGTAACATCACAAATGCTTAAAAAAAACATATGTATATATACGTGTGTGTGTATATATATTCGTCTACAGTAGCACATGCAAAGGATTTGTATGTGTATGTACACTTCCTTGCAGAGTCTGTGTAATCAATTTGATGAGAAAACCATGCACTGGAAAATCAAGTTGCAGGTTGCATCTATACTAATAAGGTTTATGTGATGTCACTGTAATTGGAAATACATACTGCGCACAGCTGATGAAATTATTTGGACCTGGCTAATGTTTCAGATAGCCAATCGTAGCAGCTACGAATTCCCCCACCACTCACTCCCAACTGAAGTGCTGATCTAAACACAAAAAACGCGTATGATTGTGTTGGACAAATTGGTAATTTTAGCCTTGATTGTATGCAAGCCACTCTGGGCAGTGGTGTGAAGTGAGAAGGCTAAAGGAGTTCATCCATTCTTCAAAGCTTTACTGTTGTGTTCCCTGTACGATTGAGCTGAAAGGCTGAGCAGAGGAGAGAAAAAAATAAGAAAGGTTTTACATCTTGCATCTAATTTTAAATTTTATTGTAAGCTTGCACAATTATGACATGCGGAGAAAGCCGGTTTGTCTTTACTGTGATTAATGCATTATGTAATTCTTTAAAACCAATAAAAGAAGCGGAAGTTTTTTTTTCTCCCCCCTCCCCCCCTTTTTTTAACATTTTAAAATTTTAAATTTTTTGCTTCCCTGTTCTTTGGCTCCATGAGAACGGGAGTGTCACACACGCTGTACATGCACTATAGTGTATCGTTATTCTCTGGTTCCTTGGACAGTTCTAGGTATATCTGGCTGACGGTTCACACAATAGAAATGAAGGTAAGTAAATTTATGCATGGAATATAATTGTTAGTGGGGGCAGTGGAGCAGCATCATCCAATCTAACAGCCACAAATAGCAACCTCTCAGCAAACATTTCATTACTGCTGACAAGTGTTTCGGTGGATTGTAATTGGAGATATCCCCTCATCTAAAAGCCCTCCTTACTTCACCGATTGCCTCCTCTAGTACACTTTTTTTTTTTTTCTCTCTCCCTCTTTCCCATCATAAACTTCTTCGTGGGGTGCTTTGTGTCCCCTGATGATATCTTGCAAATGTTAATTTAAATTCAAATTTTAGTGTGTGAAGTTAATTAGTTGCATAAGCCAGTGGCTAGATAGGCCAGATTTAGCGATGGGATCTTATGACTATGTGGCACTTGGCTGATTTGAGATACAAGGAGGCTTTGTTTTGTATTAAAATGCTGTGTTTTTATTGGCTCATGCTTCTGGGGGTTAACGACACCAAGATATGCGGGTCCAACAAACATGAGGTGTGATATCCCTTCCAGTTTAAACACAGTATCAGATCAGTGGAGATCATTTCTACAGGTGATTGCAGATATATGTTGAACAAGAGGGTTTTCTTTATTTTTTACGTTTAGACTGATATCATTTTGTTTGTTGAATGCATAGATTGGGTTGAAATTCCATGCAGGGGGATTGGGGGGGCACATGCTTTCACTCACTGATACTTCCCTGCTGTAGGGGGACAGTGATGAAGGGCCTTCCAGCATCAGACAGTGGTCTCAGGAAATCGCACAAATTCCAGTGGAGGTTAAACATGCACACGTGTGTGAAAAGTTGAAAACCAAGATGAAGCATGATAATAGATGTTGATGAAAACAGTGAGAACATAAGGTCTAAACACGAAGGTGGATTTTACAGGGAACAGCACAGTGTTGGCTGAAGACCGAAATCAGCTGCTAAATTTGCAACGTACAGCTGCCTAAAGGGGGTGGTGACAATAAAATAAAGTAGCTTACAACAAGAAGAATGAAGCTGTACCTTTACAAAAACACAATACCTGGAACTTTGCTGATTTGACTTTTCTTCCAGTAAAGCATTGCTTAAAGCACGGATCCAGGCTGGGTTTATTTACATCAACTCTTAAGACCGTTACCATGAAAGTGCACGAGGACCAGTAAACAGCAGCACTGTTATCCTGGCTGGTTACATGATACTGACAGTGCAAATCCATGTTTTACCCAAAGTGTCCTGCAGATGGCAGGCGCACCATTCACGACGACGGTCTGCAGATCTGATCTGAGAGCGGCTCAGACAAAGAACACCACGGGGCACGACGGCCTGACATTTAAAACCAGTGGGAACTGCTGTCTGGAACTGGATCTGTTTTGTTTATTATGTATCCTTTATCTATTTAAAATTATTATTATTATTGTTATTTTCTAATAATTGACGGATGGCTCAACCTATATTATTAATATTAGTAGTAGTGGTAGTAGTATTCCTTTTATAAATAATACTGTTGCTGTTGTCGAATTACAAGGTACGCACTAAATATAACGCAAAAAAGAGAAAAACAAAACAAAAATGCTAATTTTCTTCATTACTTAGCTCACGGAAAAGGTTACGCGTGGTTCCTCGTGGCATTTTCCAGATTTGGAAAGTACCTTTAAAGACACGCGCGCCCTCTTTTCACCCCTCACGTGCATACAAGCGCGTACATACATATCTGCTTGAGCTTACTTGCTGGTAGTGGCGGGAAATCTTCGCTAATGACAAAACAAACAGAACAAGGCAGAAGCACGTCAATTAAATTACGCTTGTGTGTCTGTGTGTGTGTGTGTGTGGTGGTGGGGGGTGCCTAAATGAACAAAATGTCAAATACACATATCAAAACTTAAATGAAATAGCCGCAAGGATGCGGGCAGAAGAGAAGATTAAAACTCAAAGGGATACCAAGTCTCCAGCGCCCTGAGGTGGTGAAACTGAAGGAGATACAAATAGCAAAAGTGAACACCATTCTCTTTAATAATTTCAGCCTCAACTACAGAGACAAAGGCGCTGAAAAGGAGATTTGTGTCTAATAGCTCTGGTCCATTATGAGGTTGCTGTAGTCAGTATTAAACTGTGCGTATACACCAAAATGCAAAGACCGGCAATAATGTTAGATTTAGCATCATTTCAAGAGATTTGTGGGCTGTTGTATTTTGCACTTATTGTACCATTATTTTCCCTATCTGTCTTATCACAGGGATAACTTGCATTCTCCATGTTTTCCTTTGCTACTCACCATAAAGGCAATCAAATTAGCTAAAGTGTCAGTTTACAACAGCGCCTCTTAGGCTTCCTTATATTTTCCTTATATGATTGGAACAAAAAAAAAAAAAGAACAATTTTCACAGGCTGGGCTAATCACCTCTGAGAGAAAGAGTGGGCGTTGACATCAAACTGAACCGTGGAAATGGAACAGGAATTAGATGCACTTAGCCATCACATGTTAATGGCAGCAATCAACAGCCAATTACCCAGCGTACTTGAGTACGTTGACAAGTGCAGGTGTACCCTACAACTAACACAGGTCTCTTTCGCGCATTTCCATAAAATCGACAGTAAACTCCCTCTCTGATTGAGCTCGCATGTTTCACTGAGGTTGCAATTAAGCGACATTGTTAGGGAAGTGTCAAGTGTGGATCATGAGGAAAAAAAATACCTCAAGGGCAGTAATAGCCTAATGTGCATTAGATCTGAATGCATGTAAATCCATAAAGCTGGTATTTGTTTGTATTAAAAGTGTCCTTGTTGCTTTGAGGGAGAGTTAGGCTGCTCCTGCTGATTTGAACACTTTCTGAATCAGTGTTCAGAAATGTGTTGGCAGGCAGCATTTGTACAACTGGACAGTGCAGTGGTGTCACTGCCTGGCATGGCCCTCAAACTGAACATGATCTAGGCTGAAGATCTGCTGCTGATGCTGATCATCTCTGTCATTGGGGTGGATTTCAGGGCTCAGCTATGGCTGCTGCCCTGACAAGCCTCGGAAGACACACACGCGCACACACACATGCATCAGCTCTGCACACACTGTGAGGCCAGCGTCCCGGCATGACCTACTTTGATTATTCTGTCCTTAAGCAACAGGTGATGGGCTTTCCCGGATGTCATCTGTGTCGTTGGCCTCTGTTCAGAGACAGCATTCAGGACCCAGGGAGAGCTGGCTGGCAACATGCCCGATCTACAAGTGAGCTGTCCTATCACTGACATCAAGTAAGCCGAAGATGTCATGTCTTCATCTTGTGAGAGTTCAATCCCCCTTTCAGGATGGATCAAGCTCTCTGTCGCTGGAGAGAGGGCTGTGCAGATAAGTGTAGTCATACTTCCTCCCGGGAATGTCTAGGAAATAACCCCTGGGGTGCAGGCATGCTTAATAAAGGCTGCTTTATTGGTGATCATGAAGCAATACATTTCCCCAACTTGCTTGTGTCCTAGGAGGCGACACTAGAATCAGAAAACTCAAAAAATACATTTATATCATTTACGAATATCAACAGAAAAAATGCATGTTGCATGAGCCCTGCATGACTTGATATTCAGGCTAAAGTCCATCTGGTAGATATCACTGTAAGCTGTAGCAGTGCCCAGCACTGATATCAGCAGCTGGTGGAGATACTCCAGCTCAGATTGTGCAAAGCTTAATATGATGTAGGAAGAAAGATAAAAAAAGGGAACACGTAAAGATGAATCAGCATTATAAAACCATATTTTGCAAAGAACACTTTAACAAAAAACAACAACACCAAAGAAGAATTTGGCCCAATGGTATCATTTGAATAATGAAGGGTGACATAGTAATAGCACACCCCTCACGTGAAGCAAACATGTTTCACTACATTCAATATATTACAATGACCACTGACAGTCCATTAGCTGTTGAGAACAACCTGTTCATTCCCTTCTCCTTCTATCTCTTTTGTTTGCCCTCAAGCTGCTTGACTTGTTCTACTTGACTCCTGAACCATTTTAATATCAGGCTGCCATGGGTTTCCTTCCTGTAAGCCAGTGTCTTCATATTTCTGTTTCTGCCCTACCAGACCGAGAGATAAAAACCAGAGAAGCTCTCGCTGGTATACTCTCCTAGTGTGTATTAAAAGCGGCAGTGACCCTGTTAACGGCCCTTTTAAAAAACAGGGATGAGAGTGCGCAGGAGGAGCACAAATGTTGACTATGATATTTGTGTAAATATCAAGCAACACCTCTGCACATGTGGGGTCTTAGGATAAAGAGGGTTTTTTTTTTTGCAAACTGCCAAAAAACAAACAAACAAAATAATAAAACATATATTTTTTTAAGGTACAGTGTTGGCAAAAATCAAAGAGATCAATATAACTCAGCATGCCGATTCAGTTTTGTTTAGGGTTTAATGCAATAGCTAGTTAACAGTTCATATTAATCACTTTTGAAATGACATCAATAAAGCAGTCCAATGGAAAAATGGCAATTAAGCCTTTATTGGCCCAACGTGATCGGTGTTGTCAGAGGTCATGTGCAGCCATCGCTGGCACTGTGTGTGTGTGTGTGGATGCGTAAGTTTGTGTGCTGGGCGTTAAATATTGCCCAACTTTTCCCCCCTATGACAAACAGCCTCCATAAAGGATGCAGCCTGTCTCACTGCAGCAAAGCGCTTACGTGCCGTCTCTCTGTCACCGGCACTTCATTGCTTACTCGCAGAGGAGTCCACAAAGATATATATTAATTAAGGATTTCAGAAACAATAATGGTGACAATAAAGACAGTCCTCCCTCTTTGTCCTCCGTATTCTGCCGTCAGACGACATTAGGAGGCATGTGAGAGGAGCTAGGGGAGGAGGAGGGGATGGCGAGATAGAGCCCCCTTCTCTCCGGAATGTAATCTCCCTGATGTTACATGGTGCAGCCTAAACTGATAAATTGCAGATTAAATGGCGGCCACACTCCACTTCACCCTGCAGCCCGCACCACACCCCCTTAGTTCCTCACATTTTTGCTATTCACTGCCTTCTTGGCCTGTCAATTCTGCCTAATCGTGAGAGGCACTAAAACACCAGGTCTTGACAGAGCTAGATCAAGAATGATGAACATCTCTCAATGGCAAAAGACTCGTGCTCCTAACTCTACTAGAAGGCTCGCATCACTTATGCAGAAATCAGCGGCGTGCCAGCATCCAGGAATTATGCCTGCTGACAGGAGATGCATGAGGTACGCATTGTGCGGCTGGAGCAGCCTTGACAAGTTATAGTTAACTGCAGCTATGGCGACCCCGAACACAAAGGATACAGCGGCTTATTAATGGTGGAGCATCCATGTCAATAATCCCTGCTTTTGGGTTGTGTCCAGAGTCATGCATCTTGCCAATACAAGTGGCACGCGCGGTTAGTTTTTAAGGCATATAAACACACATACTGACACACACAGACACATACAAAGCATACACATACAGGCCTCGGCATCTGTGACCGGAAAGCTTTCTTTTCCTAAATGAATGGCACAGCAGTAGGGAAAAAAACAAGAAAGGTGAATTTAAATATCAATGTATATGTCTGTGTTAAATTATTTATCTGTTTCCTCAACAACCAAGCCCGGGGAGATGCACCTCCTCCCTCCTCCTGACCTAATCCATGAGCGTGAATACAAAGAAATAAGTCATTAAATTCCTAACTGCATGTTGCTGATGTCGTCTATGGAAATATTTGTAATGTATATTCTAATTTTTCCGAATAAATTAGGCAGCGTTGCATTTCCATGTAAATTTATTCAAGGCGCAAGGAAGAGGAGTGTGGGGGGTGCGCTAAGATCTGCTAGATTATGCATAATTGTGGTATTGTAGCCCTTATTTCTACATCTAGCTCCGTATTGCGTGGTCATTAAATTCTAAAATAATGGCAACCTCACAGCTTCTCTGTCCTAATTGCCCCCTTCCATACAGTTGCCTCTTCAAGACAATATGATGAAGTGTGCTGTGGGATGTGTTAATAAGATGGCATTTCTAAACTGAGCAGGACAATACTTTTGCAGTTGTCTCGCCGCGTATCGAGTGGAACGACTTCGCTTGCTCGCTCACCTTCGCGTTTGTTTTGCCTTTTGACTTTCTGATGAGTCAAAGGAGGCAAACGGCTGAGCCGGTCCTGACATGTCAGGAGGAAAGTGGGGATTTCGGCCTGTCTCCGCTCATCTCTATATGTGCGGAAATCAAAGCGGGGAAAAGCCTCATTAATAAAAAGACACGTCTCTAATCCACTCGGTGGTTGGAAAGAAATTTCTTTTAATGAAATGCAACATGTTACCTAATTGCACGGCTGAACCATGAGCACAGTGTACATTTCAAAGGGGAAAAAAATATGCACAAATTTCAAAAGTAGAATCTCTCGACTGAGACCGGATATGATTGAGAGAAGGGGAAGGAGAGATCAATCTTTGTGATGATGTGTGAAAAGGGCAAGCTCTTCGCCCAGCATGTACTTTTCCTCATTACCTTTCATTTAGCAAGAGAGCATCTTGATGCTAAATAAACAACTCAAACAGAGTCTGGTGTTAGTTTTCTGCGGCCGCTTTGGAACCCGCGTGTCCTCGTCTGTGCATATTTGCAAACCCGCATTTCACACTGTAAGCTTTAGTTGCATGCTTGCATGATAGAAGGTTATTATAACGTGCTTAAAGTGTCCCCCAGTGGACATTTTATCCATGCAGAGACTTGGAGGACTCATCACCAGCAGTTCTCCGGGCCTGCGCCCCTTTACGCACACAGGCAACACCCCCCGGAGTGTTTCCCACGTAGCATAACCCACCTAAACATCCTGTCCGCTCGTTCCTCCTCTGACGTTCAGCTGTGCTTCATCTCCACATCCTTAAAAGCAGAAATTAATGACAAGCACAAAGCTGCTCATTTATAATTGCTTCATTATACTGTTGTGCTCTCCTGACAATAATGGTGTTGCTGGTGTTTTTCTAATTATATGGCATTTTTTTTTTTTTTTGCTTGTTATCAAGGACTTCAGGTAATTGTGGAGAAAATAATGACTGCCTGCCTGCCTGCTTCCTCTGTCTCTCATGGATTGCACATCACAAAAAAATCCTCAGTGCTACCAAGAACCTTATCAAGGAGACCGTTGGGTTGCCTTTTAAAAGCCGACTCCGTTTACACTGCTAGTCATCAGCGGCCCAGCGTCTCGAGCGTCTCTAATGAGCAACTTGTACTGTGTTTAACTGAAGGTTTATGACAGTCTACAATTAGCTTCTACACTCAAATCACAGGATTTCTCGTTTCTTGTTTGTTTTCCGTGCTGGCTTCACTGAAACTTCTTTTACCACTCGAAGTGGCCGGGGGAGGAAAAATAATCTAATATGAGGCTAATAATATGAAAAAAAGCACGCCCCATTCTATGACCATATGTGTCTCTTATGAAAAGTCCCAAATATGATTTACATCAGTGATGATAACATCACTAATAATGCTGTCTGTGTAGTGTGATTTCATTCAACTGTGGGGCCCATTAATGATTTGCATTTAATACCCGGTGCGCTCTGCTGTTCCTTTTCTGTGCAACATTGCCGGATATGGATGATGACATTATAATAATTAAAGAACATTATGGACAGAGGGCGCTTCGCTATTTGCTACCATGCGTAATGGCGGCCAAGGCTGTTATTTCTATTTGAAGAGTGCATCCATGTGTGAAATAATAATACTCCCTCCAGGAATACTTTTGTCATATTTTATTCGTCAATATAAAAAAAAGAAGAAGAAGAAAAAAAAGACAGAGCAGAAAAACATAATAAAAAATCAACGCTCGCTCTTCATTTCCATCCTTCTTCCTTTTGTTTTTAATTCTGCTGTTGCAGCATCCAGCACACCATTGCTGTCTGAAAACCTCAGAGGCGGACTTAATTAGTTGCTAAGAGAAAGCTGCCAGTGGTGGGGAGCTAAGAGAGTGGGGCAGATTTTTTAGTTTGCTCTGAACTTTGCTAATTATCAGGTAGGATGTAATTTTCTCCATTCCCAAGAGGCGCCCAGCAGAGAGCTGCGCCAACTAAAATGGAGAGAAACAAGGCTAAACCCGGGAAAAGTATGAAATATTGACTGTTCTCGAGCAATCCTTTTGTTTCTATTTCTTTTTCCAGTTCACCAGGATTTTTTTTCTTAACTTCTTCCCCTGCCACTTCTGGACGTGTGATTATAGCCTAATGCGGTGACACATCGCGGACACTTACCTGAGAGGGTGTGGGAGAAAACGTTTGCACAGAATAGTGATCACGGACAGGTGGAAACAGGATGTAGTGTGGCTCAGAATGTGGGGGGGAGTGAAGCGAGCGCGTGGCGTGTATCATTTATATCCAGCAATGTCGGAGCACTGACAGGGACTGTGTTTAGCAGGTTCCTATCCCACATGCATCACATTATGATTCTGAAGTGCCTCAGACGAAAGAGGAGGTTGAATTGCCGTTGACCTGAGTGAGCTAAAATGACATAGATTCAGACAAATAGAGCACTGAGCTACGCGGGGAAACAAGATGGATGTCTAGTGGCAGCACATCTGCACGGGCTCCCTCTCTCCCTCTCGCTACGTTGCTGAGCCCAAACTTTTGAAATTTTCGCCCCGTCTGAGGCGGCGTGGATGAGCACTTAACGGGCTCGCGTACATGCAATTTAAAACTAAGAAATTTGTCATTTTCTCAATTTGCAAAAACACATTTCTTCCAACTTCGCCATGGCTCGGGGAAGATCCTTTAACTGCACGCCAACTTGACACCGGGTTCAGGACTGTTTGGAAAGCTGTGTTCTAAATTGTCAACGGGAAGTTTTCCGAGCAACTTTTTGCAAGCATTCCGGTTTAAATCTTGGCAGACCCTTCTGTGTGTGTGTGTGTGTGTGTGTGTGTGTGTGTGTGTGTGTGTGTGTGTGTGTGTGAGTGTATCACCATGGTTGCGGCGTCTAATATGCACGCCCCAGTGCATTGAGAAAAGAGAGTACTTCTTCCTCACTTGGTTTAATTGTCCCTCAGAGACCTGTGGAATTGGAATCTAAGTGGAATACCAGTCTCTTTCTCCAAGCCTCACCCCACCACTACCCCCACACCCTCTTTCTCTTCCTCTCTCCGGAGTTGGAGCGGGGCGCTCAGAGACTCTTGATTTGGCCCCTGTCTTTATTTCATCACAGGCATCTTCTCAGCACAGCCCTCGTTCCCGGTGCTCGAGCGCCGCGGCGTTAGGCTTTATTAACCCCCTAAGCAAGAAGTACCTAAGGGAGGTCAGACGCTGGTCGTTAAAAATCTATTGTGACTTGTCTGAAAAATGAATAAATGAGCACATTATTTCCCGCCCGTTCCACCGGCCCGGTGCACTGTTTGTCTAATCAGTTGCGGGAGCAGGCAAAGTCAACCAGGGTTGACATGCACATTTTATTTAAGTTTTTGTCTGTCAGAGGAGTTTAAATGTGTAATGAACAAAGGAGTGGTGATTTGAAATATAATCCCATTACACTGATGAAATTACAAAGACGGTGAGGGTTCACAAATCATGCTCATTGTTTTCTATCATGAGCGATGCCCCTGTTGAGGTTGTGGCGCGAGGAGGAAGGGCAGGCTATGAATGAATAGTGACAGCACTGTAAGGGGACTGCGAGTGCAGCAGCGGCCTGGCCTCGGTGCACCTCCCTGTGCACGGAGATGCTAAAGTGTTTTCTTGCCTCTGCCTCTGCCTCGGCTCAGGATGAAACCGAAATGCGAAATTGGAATGAGAGAGTGCTGCGTTTCCTGTCACGAGTAGACTGAGAGGAAATTCTTGGATTCTTTTACTAAAAAGCTGGTTAACAAAATTAGTCATGCGGCTTTAAGCCAGCAGAAACAACCGGGGGATTTTAAGACATCTAGTAGTATTTTTTTAAAATATTTAATTCGGAAAACATTTCTGATGCCTCAGTGACCACAGCACATGGCTGTTATCAAGATTTGTTTACTACTTTGAGTATAGTATGGACTGCATCTACAAATCATGACTGAACCCTTCATTTCTCTTTTCAAGTCGAGCTTGCGAGATGTTGTCTCAAGGATTAATATAGCCATGCGTGCATAGGCTGCAAGAGCACTTTGATGTCTGCCTTTGATAAGGAGGGTGCTGAGGCCCGTGGCGTAGAAAAAGTTGCATCTAACTCTAGGAAAAAAAAATATATTGCAGAAACTTCTGTTTTAGTTTCCTACAGCTTTAATTGGAAGCCTCATATGACCCTTAAACAACATCATCTGAAGCTAATAAGACTTAAAAAGTACATCTGGCTGTAAAATGCTTACCATTTTTAACACTAATGAACTGAGGCGTGCAGTAGAGATAGCCAAACTGCAGGGAGATGTACAGTATATTCTGGAGAATTCCCCTGCTGCACGGGAGCTCATAAAACACATCTGAAGACAGGAACTTGTATCTGGTTATTCGTGTTTAATTGGAGGCGCTGAGTGATGCAAACTAGGTTTTAATGCCCTCCCCTGCTGCCTGACTACAAGTAGCATCAGTGTTGCCACCACTCCTTTTTCCCCCATTTATCCTTGCAGAAATGACCAAACGCACCGCTAACAACGGTTACAACACAGTCTCGCAAACTCCCCTGCAAATGTGGCGCAACATGCAGATATTATGAGCTAAATGTGTCTAAATGCCACAGTTTTGTTTCGTTCTACCGGCACGTATGGAAGAGCAGGAGCATTGTGACAATGCTGCCAAAGATGCGACCCTCAAGGACGCCTGCTTGCTTTGGATAATTTCTCTTTGCTTTCTAATAACTGCCTATTTTTGATGTGCCATCTAAATCCTGACCTGATCAAGCTGACAATTACTTAATCCAAAACACAGGAAGCGGGATGCTCAGCTAAGTCTTTAGACAGCAGAGACTCTTTGATATTAATTTTCTTTACCCGTCACATGGCGTCTGGCGAGCTTCGTCGGATGTCCGGTTTTTGTTTGGCACACTGCTCTGTCTCGCACGGTTATGCTCTCTTCAAGGCTTTGATCTTCTGCATGTACAATATAATAGCTCATCCTGTAAACATGGGAACAGATTGAATAAAGAATACTTTACTTTCCCTTGGCCCTGGAAAACAGTTCTGTCATGTGCTGTCCACGCTCATCTCAGCTCCAGGCTGGCTGTGGTGCTTTTATTCAATGTGACAGAGGAGAGCTGGGGACTCTTTCTCCTGGCACCCCGGTACTCGCCACACTGACACTCTCCTCTGAAGTGCCACATTAATTCTAATAAAGCACTGCCTTACCAGGGCCCACGAAGACCAGGGCTGTTGGAGGGGGCAGACGCTAGTATAAATACCAGGCTTAATGAAGGGAGGCAGTGGTGGCGCAGGTGGTGTGGCAGTGCAGGTGGCACCTCTCGCCCCCAGGCTCCTGGGTGAGTCCGCCGCTGCTGCCACTCCAGGGGGCACAGCAGCAGAGATTGCATTTTAATTACCAGGCACACCTTGTCCTCCTGATGGGTCACCGCCTTGGAGGGAGTGAGCGTGCAGACATGCCTGTTTTCAGACCTTCTTTATCTCTACCTGCATGTTTACAATAAGATACTCCCCTAAATGTTGTAGACTGAATAGGAATTTTATTGTTCATGCCCGGCCTGTCACCACTCAGCATAACTAATTCCGTACATGGGAGAGGGCCGGCATCTTGCCTGAATTATGTGCACCTCTCTCCCTGTGGGGAGGCATCCATCCAGCCCCAGTCATTGCTAACCCTCCCCTTGAGGAGTTCCATCCACAGGGAGGTCCACACCTGTTTCCTTCACCCCTCCCTCTCCATGCTGGAAAAATCATCTCTCTCCCTCTTCCAGTGGTAACTCAAAACTCTTGACGTTTCAAATCCTTATTTTAGTCGGGCTTTTTCGGTTTGGTGCAAGCGGCTGTACCTGGATGAGAAATAGATCACTGTTTCACAGCACCCATCCCCTCCATGTGTCAAGACCTGGCACAGATGGGTGATGAGAGGGCTTGGATGTAGGAGAGAGGGTTGTATGTCCAGGACATGTGAAGACACTACCCCACCACCTACGCCCCCTCTCCCTCCCTCTCTGGGGACGTTTCTGTCAGCACACAGCAGCCCTCAGCAGCACAGATGTTGTTGCATTGTCTGAAGCACCAAAGCTCCGATCAGCCCAACTGGGAGCTCCTACTCATTAGCTATTGTCTCTGTGTGTCTGACTGGGCCTTTGATGAATGCAGCAGTTAGCCGAAGATCAGACACCAGACAAAGAAAACAGAAACCCAACCATCTATACATATGGCTCAAAAGATAACACCCCGCTGTGTTCAACATGTTCAAATGACCATTGCTGATTAAAATTTTTTGACGCGCAGCCGTGTGCAGCTATGCAGCGCACAGCTCAAGTGGATGTTTTAGCTTTTTCTGCGCTCAGCAAACATACAAGATTATCTTAAGCTTTGTGTTTACAATGAAGAGCATGGGCTCTAAGCTCCACAAAATAAAAGGGCATTGTGTCTGCCACTTGAAAACTCTGCTCCCCTCTTTGCTTACTCACCCGAAGAAAGGCCATGCCATTATTTATTTAATTCCCCCTCCTTGCATTCTTCTCTCTTCCCCTCCATGCACCTACCCATCCAGCCAGTCAGCCAGCCGGGCTATGAACACATTGCGGGGCCTGAGGGCAGTACTGTGGACAACCTGCGCTGTGTTCACATGGCTGAGCAGAGAGCGAGTGAGGAAGACTGGCACACTGAAACCAAACAGGTGTATGATTCAGAGGCGTGAGCTGTGAAGGGTGAATTTTTTATACAAGTCAATGTTGCTTTTGGAGCAAACAGCGGCTTGGATCTGTCCCAGAAAACATTTACACACACTGTGCCTTTTTTTCTTCTTCGTGTTTCACGGCCAGCTTATCAAAGTCTGTGAGAAAATTACCATTTTTGCTCTTACTATTATTAGAAGGTATTGGTTTGAGTAACATCCATTATTATGACAGTAAAATATGAGCAAGAAAATTATATTCAGTTGATGTGAATGTCAGCCAAGCTAAATGTGCTGAAGGTCCTTTGTTTAGACACAGAAAACTGCTGTTTTCGCTCGCAGTCTGTTTATTTATTTCAAATAAATCCCTGTTTCACCAGCTGGAAAAGAATATCATCACATTTTTGTGTGAGCGGAATCCTTTGAAAAGATGTGGACAGCTAAAGGATAATTACAGAGCAAGTTAAAAAATTTTCATGAACTGGAAGAATGCTAAATGAATATTGTGTCATAATCAGTGGTAATAAAGAACACCATAATTTTTCTTTTTTTAATTTCAAAATGTCACAGATTATTGCTTCCACAAATAAATCCCATCATTTTAACAATTACTATTTTCTGTGATTTTGCCATTTTGTCAAATGGTGCCAAACAACTGTGATCTGTATTCTTCCTGCAGCACAAGAGAACGCCACAATAATTTTCAAAGAGCCCTGTTAAATTAATTGGATTTAGAACAATATGGAAACAATGTAAAACGCACACTCCGCCATAGTTTTTGTTCTTTAAAGACAACAACGTAAGACGTTAGAGATTTCAAGTTGACGACGTTGACGAGTTGCAGTGGGTGAAATATCACCACTGTATGTCAGTAGATTTCAAATTGCATTGAGCCAAGTTCTGTTTTCTTACACCTCCCAATTCAAGTGCAATATCCTTACTGCGGTGGCCCCTGTAGGACAAACAGCTCTTGCCACCGTTCATTCGAGTGGCTGTAGGCTGTCAATCCACTGTTTACCTCAGCTGTCAATATGTATCCATGTGTATTTACTCTGAGGGAGACTGTAAAGCTTTGTGAAAGGAGTCAAATATACGTCCATGAATCAGTGGTGCTCATATCTGCTGAGTGACAGCGATACAGAGGTGAGGATCAGCTGAGCTTTTCTCTTGGTAAGTGCTGTGTTTTTGCTTCTGTTAGCTGCTGTTAGCCTGCGTCAGCGGAACTTTAGCTGAAGTGGATCTAACATTGTTGGACTCAGATACTAAGCAAATAAACCAATCATTTTTTTTTTCAATTCCCAGGTAAGGACAATGACACCATTCCACATAAATAGTTTTAGACTAGTTTTGGACTTTTGTCAGCTGGTTATACTGACTGTGATAACTCAGTGCTTGCTGATAACTGTAAACATAATTACAGCAATTATTTGGGAAAGAACATAAAGATTCTTACACACTGTTTACAAGCCATGAATCTGGCGACATCTAGTTTATTTGTAGGTGAAACCCAAAGAAAATAACCATTTATTTTAGGTATAATCATTGCACAGCAAAGCTGTGAGTGGGTACTCAAATTAGACTGATGTATGGGTTTTTAACACAGATACTGATAGTGATATTTGGCAATTAAAAATCCAATACATTGGCCAATATATATATTTTTTCGTTCAGTCTCACAAGACATAAACACATTTCTGTAACTTTTGCTTTGTCTAGTTATTTATGAGTCCCTACTAAGATAATATGACAGTGAAATGTAAAAATATGTTAAAAAAGTCAAGAATTACTCTTCTTTTACTCATTTTTACTTTTTAAATTTTAATTTATCGACTGATATATCGGTACTGTAGCTAAACCATGTTTTGACCAAAATAAATGTCAAATGTATTACATTAACTACAATTAAGGTAACTTACCTGAAAATGTGTTACACTTTCAAATAACACATAAAATACACAAATGTAGGTTTCATGTATTGAGCCATTAAACTGTGAGTGTCAATGTATTAAAATGGAGAGCTTTTTGGGTACATTTGGACTCTTTAGGTTGCCATTAGCGCTGTAGGATTGATTTTCTGAGCAGTGAACTGGGGCTCCATAACCAGAATTATACTTTTAGCAGTAATAGTCATTTTTGCTGCTTTTTTTTCTACCAGACTTATAATCAGTGGCAATCAAAGAGAATTAGAGCTGCCATACATTCAGCAATTTCCCCCCCTTGTTCTCTCTGACTGCACCTCGACAAAAAAATTTTGACTCACAAACTTAGAAAGCACATGTTTAAGAAGAAATCGGTGCACTTTTCCAGACTTTGGAATACAGAAATGACACAATGTCCCAGAGGAGTCACTAAGGAAGGGGGCATAAATCTCTGCACAGTCAGTCCTTGACGGCTAGACCTTGGGGTTAAGATAAGAGACCATGTTAGTGGTTATTAAGTGAAAGTTTCCAATCGATAGCCAGAGAGACGTAATCAGGGAGGGTTTAATTGCAAAGGGGAAGACATCTATTCACGTTATTGCAGCAGCTGTCCAGAAAAGCTTAATTTTTTGCCCCAGAGTCTCCCCCCCAACATGTGACTTCCCGTGACCTCCTGCAGGGCTACTGCTTGGACTCTGCAGAGGTGTCAGGCAGTTAATGATATCACTCCAGTTTTATTTTCTGACATTTGTACTTGTATGACTCATCTCTCCACACTGCCACATTTTACTGATGTCAAAAAAAGGACTTGTACTTTTTAGCCAAGCTCAAAGCAATCAAAACAGTACACATTCACAATTATTTTCACTTGATGTAGCCTTTTCTTCACCAGTTTGCTCTAGAAAACAATCTTTTTGTTGTCACAAAGGTAAGAATCAAGTCAACATGGAGGGAAACCTTATCAGCTTCCCAGAAGGAGAAAAGAAAAACGTATGACTACAACTCCTTCTTTATGACTTGGAATTCTCTAAACCATTAACCTTTAAAAATTAGATTTACATCTGCATTTGTCAACCTCCACCGGGTAAATCTGGCAATAAACACCTCAGAGACTCCAAACATCTCCCATGCCCTCAAAAAAATATTTGGGTCTAGTTATATATCAGCCATCAATTACCACTCATGCAAAATGAATCATGGCATAGTTCTTTGCTGCATGCTGTCCGGTACATCAGCAGAGGAAATAAAGCACAATGATATGGTGGAAAAGAGAAGAATTTCTTAGCAATTTTCCAGCATTAATCACTTCAAATTCATTGTGATTTTTGCTAACAGGGCTCTACTCAATAAAATGTTTAAATATAAGGATTGGGCATAGCAGATAAATTGGATTCTCACAAAGGAAATTGGGCACATTATTCAGCGAAGTGGTTGTCTCTTTTCTTATTTAAACAGACTCGGGTACATTATGTTGCATGGTTATAATAAGCATAAAAGCCCATTCATTTCTGCACAAGCCCCTATTCTGCAGCAGCCTGCTCATTTCTGGCTTCATGTGCTGCTTGATCACCAAAATCCAAAATCCAAGGGCGACTTATTGTAGGGAATTTCATGCCATGAAAAGATGATGACGATGATGATGATGTGAATGGATGGCTGATGCCACATCAAATCCAGTAGATGTCAGTAAATTGGAACATATGTTACTTAAAGGATAACATCATGATAATTTTCCTTCAAGATGGCTCATAAAACTGGGATTTATTAGGCTAAATCTAAGGGGATGATAACACAGATAATTTTTAATGGAAGGTTAAATGCAAGAATCAAAAGGTAAAAATGGACCCGTTGGGCTTGTATCAGCTGCATCCTACAGCTCTGTGCTAAAATCGGAGCAGTTTTTATGCACTGTGGGGTGTTCCCTTTCCATTACATTTTATAGCTTAAGGCATAAAAATATACGGAACGTTTTCACGGATAATAAAATCCCAGATCTTTACATGATAAGAAGAACGGAGACACAAGGTAAAAGAAATCTAGCTTAAGCAAAGCTTCTGCAAGATATTCCCTCTGCTATTTGTCCCAACGCTGTCCCACCAGAACGAGGAGCGTGTTCAGCTGCTCGCGAGCCGTGCCTCCTCCCAACGGGGGACACGGAAAGCCTGCTCAGATGCTAGCACAGAGCACTTCCTCTATTCCCACAGATGCACCTTTAAAATAGGCCACATTGGAGAAAACATGACTTTTCACTATTCTAATAAATGGGAGCCTGCCTGTTTATTATTAATGACATCCCAGCACACTTTTCAGATTTGGTTGGTGTTACGCCATGTGAGTAATTTATATTCATGCCAGCGTGAGAGCCTGCGTGTGTACGCTTACTGTCTTTTTACTGTCAGCTTTGTGTAGTACTTCCATGAAATTTTAATGTTTACCAGGTCAGTCCTGACCTTCTTAATCCTCTTGGTTATTAATACGGTAAAGCCTACACAGAGGAACAATTAATCAAAAACACCTCTTTTCTTCCCTTTTTCACCTTTCATACATATTAATTATATTCAGCTGCCTTGGGCTGAGGAGTGCATTAACATGTATGTACCAGCGCAGGGAAATAAGTCAAAAAGCAGAGCAACTCTGCCCCTACAGCGTGAGGTAGTTCCTCAGGATTAGCCTTATGAGGGCTGAGTGGCAGGAACTTGAACACGACAGAGCACTGATACACTTTCTTGTCCAGACAATTTCCGTGCCCTACTTTTAAAGCTAATTCTACACGGGCCCCCCAGGTTGTGTGTGAAGCATCCTGGTGGGGGGGCGGCAGTGGAGGGTGTCAGTCACAGGAAGACCAGACTGCCCTGGAGCGAAGCTGCCGGTCCCTTCTCAGAGGGAGAGGGCTGGGGTGGGGTGGGGGGGACGGCGAGGGTGATTGAAATAGAAGTTGAGATGTAGGACACATAAATAAAGTGATTTTTTTTTTTCCTAGAATACACTTCCCTCTCCTCGCATTTACATAATACTCTACCATGCACCACCATCACTTCTTTAAGCCCTGAGGTTTATGGAGTCATGTGATGATGCATGCAGTGCCAAGGTATGCCACTAATATACATCAGCATAAAATATAAGCAGCACAAATCCAAACATCATGCTTACTTCAGGTGAAGATATTGTTTTCCAGATATTTCGCCCTCTCTTTCTACGTTTCCGATTATTTTTGCTGGCCCTCATCATATTCCGAGGATGAAGGCCTGCACATGGGCTATTGTACTTGCACACTGCGTGACCTCCAAGGAGAGATGGAAGACAATGCAAGCGTGCAGGATGAAAGGGCATCGCAGAGCGGCCGCGTCCATGGGTGGGGGTACGGGGAGGATGGGAAGCAGATGGCAGTGGCTCTGTCCCATCAGCACAACAGAAGGGGGACTCAAGATGGCCACAGGCCCCCCTCGCATTAACAGCATTCAGGGAGACGCCTTATCATCCCGCCAGCATGATACGTTTTTAACAACGCCCCCCACCCACCCCTTGTTTTCCCAACCCCCAACCTCTCATCATCACACTACTGGAGATGCTGAATCAATCATCTGGGTACTTAAGAGTATAACCTTACAGTAAAGGTTAGGGCCTATCACATCTACCCTAAAAATGGGATCTGGACGCTACAATATACCCCTAAATATGAGGCAGAATAAAATCAGGTTTAAGCTGACAGGGCACGACCTGCCTGACGTGGCTCTCGGTCGACTATGAATGAGACTGCGGCGTCTCTGAGCAGCTTGTCTGTGAGATAACCTTCAGGCAGCCTCCCAGCCCTCGCCTTTCCTTGCAGTGTGAAGAGCATGTAGTGAATAGGTGCTAATTAAGCTTTGTGAATATAAAGAAGATACCATACTGTTGCAGCCATGAAAAGGAAAAACACACACACACACAAACACACAGACTTAATGTACAGAACTTTTTCTTACGTCAAGACATCACAGCTCACTTATAACAGCGTATCTCTAAACTAAAAGGAAAAATATGCTGGAGAAATATACGTATATGTATATAGCCTCCGTAAATCAGAGGCTGAATCTAAATTGTTCATCTGATGACTTTTCCCCACGCTGCATAGTTCATCATAGAGACCAGTGACAGAGCAGCAAAAAACCAAAGAATCATGCATCTTTGCGGGTAGAAATTAATAAAAACACTATGTCAAGGAGCCAGAAAAAATGGTTTCCCCTAATGGATTCTCCACAGAAAACAGCTTTTAGACAATCAATCTTTTCTTTGAAAGCCCAATTATTTAAGTAATTGTTCCTTACAACTGCCACAGGAATTTGTCCTCTGGACGCTGTAAAAGTAAGCATCTTTTGTCACTCGTAAAATGGCTCATACCATTTTTATTGTACTCATTTAATTTCTTTGCCACGGTTCTACTTAACACCCTTTGTCTACATTTATAAAACTGTTCATCCTCCATTTGTCACCGAACAGAAACACACACGCACGCACACATCGTTGGTAATATTACGACATAATCGAAAGTCATACAGAGTGCAGTGTCAATCAAAAGTGGAGCTTTGTTTACAGTCTCCTATAAATACCTGTTGACTGACGTGCTATTTCTGCAGTATATGGTAATAGCTATACAGCATGATATCATATCGATAAACTGACAATGTTTGATTTACTGTATCTGTGCCGATGTTCACTCAGCCTTCATAATGATGCAAAACATAGCTGAAACCATTTAATAATCATTATTAAAAAAAAGCATTTAAAAAGTCTTCTAACCTTTTTTAATATTATGATTTAGCAAAACTCATAACAATAAATAGACAGAATCGAATTTTCTCAGTGCATTTTCTGGTTTTCATAATGTAATCCGATTACTTTTTTCAAGTAATGAGTAAAGTCAGAGATTACTATTGCAAAAAAGTAATTAGATTACTGCTACCTACCCATAAGCATGCTGCGTTACTGCGTTACTAAACCGTGATTTTGTTTGTGGGAGTGTCTCATGACAATGACGTACGAGCGTGCAACGTCGAGTGTAGCTAAATGATGCAATGTGTATAAAGTTAAAAGATTAAAACTAATAAAACAATTTTTAAACAGAGACTTTTTCATTTGATTCAATTTTATATGATGGATTATGCAGAAAAAATAGAATTGGGCTGAAAGGTCTATTGCTTTAGTGTGTATTTAGGTCGTGTATCATGTTTTTAAAACTAAATTATAAGGTAACTAATTACTTTTGAAAAAAGGTAATCAGTAGAGTAATGGGATTGCTTTCTTGTAGAAGTAATCAGTAATTAGTAACTAATTACTATTTGCAAGTAACTCGACCCACACTGCTTGCAATAGTGTAGTGGTTTACATCCTCCTATAACGAGTAAAACCTCCACAGCTTTGATTCCACGGTGAGGATTGCATAAAAAAGGGCCTCTGGTGTCAAAACAAAATGAAAGGAGCATCTTTATGACGTTGTTGAGGCTCAGTAGGTTTAGGGAAAGATCATAGTTTGAGTTCATGTACTTTTCCGTAATATCTAAGTTAAATATTTGGTTTGAGAAATCATTCTAATAATAAACAAGAAAAACGTTTGATCCTTTCCTGACCATCCACCCCACCTGTGCTTGCTGTGCATACTTTAACTGTATACTGAAATTGACTAACTTCATTTTCTTTTGTCTTGTCATATTTACCATATACCCCTGATAGTCTGTTGTTTGAATGTAAACGTGCTGTTTTGGGGCACTTCTAAAACAACTGATGCTGTTGTCCTACTTTGTCTAGTCATGAGTGACCCCAAAATACACAAAAGAACTAATGGCAGGTACTCAGGCTTCCTCCCACAGACCAAATTAAAAAAAAATGCATGTTAAGTTAACTATTTATTATAAACTGGTGACCTATGCAGGGTATAGCCCACATTTTGCAGTATGACAGCTGGGATTGGCTGGTTACTGATTAAGAAAATGAATGAAAAATAGATGCAATGGCATTTTCGGATTGCAATAAAATTACAATTGCAATTTAAAATGATTTACTGCATCATTTATGAAAGACTCAGATATTTATCCTTTGACGCTATAGCAGCAGAACTGTAAAATGAGTAGGTAGACTTGCAAAAGTGGGATTGTATGTGAGACATTACAAAAAGTGGTGAATAGCATTCATTCGCTGCAGTGAGTCAGGCTGCTGTTCTGCTAAGTGTTAGGGAAATGTGGGTTGAAAAAGCATTGTGTGAAAAACATCCAGTTACATGGTGTTCAGTTATACCGACAATAAGCAGATATTACACTGATAATTCAAGGTGGTTATGGGAAGCCATACAAGAAATAGATAATGACAAGGGAAATACATTTTACTACTTCCAGAGATATTCAGTATAGGCCTAGAGAAAAAGGCTTTACTTGCATCATTATTATAATTTTGTTTTGGTTGTTAGTGTCCAGGTTACTGACAGCCTGCAAAATACTTTTACAATTAGGCCTGGCAGCAGTGCCAGATGTTTCTCTGAGAGGAGAGAGGGAGATGTCAAAACACCTGTCTGATCACCATGGTGCACATGCTGGTGCAACCAGCAACAGTGCAAGCACTCCTTGTTAGTACAGTTTGCTCTTCTAGCCCAACTCTGTGACTACACATGAGCACCTCTGCTGACAAAGACACTGCTATTCTTATATAAACAGCCCTGTGAATACGTAAAGCATATATGAACAAATCTCTTGTCTTATTTTATTTACGTACAAGATGTGAATTAAGCCAACTTTAGCATGTTAAATTATAATAGCCTAAGTAAGAACAGGCTTGGTTTTTGCTTAGAATTAAAATGATTCATTGATATTTAACAGCTAAGCACATTTTACCTGCAGTGGTTATGAGTAGATTTCTAATTTTTTGATACATACACATTAGGAATGATGCATATACTGTACATTCAGACTGTATCGGAACTGAGTGAAAGACACAAGCTGACAAGGCTTCAAGCCATATTGTTCTAATCTTATTGAACATGAAGTTGTACATAACTAACAAAGACGTTCATAAATGTGCCGCAAAATGTGTATTTTCATGTCACATTACATTTATAGGTCTCGTGACACAAAGTTAACTGTGCTTTTGGAAAACTAAACAGCAAAACAAATACACTTTTCAGGAAATGTAACAGCAACCAAATGACATTTAAAAAAGTAAATATAATGAGCAAATTAAAATATAGCTTGCAAGACTAAACCATGCTTTTTTGCTGACAATGTCTTTTTTCATCAAAAAAGTATTAACTTCATGAAATGAAAACTTATCTTGAATGGATTACATACATCTGAAATGTAATCCATCCCAGCTTTAACACTGCACTGACGTGTAACTGTGAAAACAATTTGGGTTTGTAGAGGCGTGGATGGATGACATGAAGGACTTAAAGTAAAATTAGAAGAAAGTATAATGCAAGAAAAGCCCGGAAACAAAAGGAAACAAACTGTTAAATTATTCAATTGTTCAGTTATTATGAGAATAGACAGCACGCTCATATTCACTGAGATTACACTGTTTTGACTGATACACATAAAAACATATAACATAAATTTAATTCCACATTTATGACTGTGCAGTCCAGTTACTTTGCTGTATTTATATGTTTCAGCTAAGAAAAAATGCTATGCATTTATACTTGTTCAAACAATAATTTTAAATAGTGAACATTAAAAAACCGCATTAGCCAACATCACTTTAGGCTTTTTTTGGGACACGTGTTCAATAAATTCTTCTGTTGGCTTGTGGGCCAATATACACTGTAGTGTTACTCATCCCTGCAAGTGTTCAGGTCAGTTACTATGGCAACCTGCACAAACTGGGGGATGAGATAAGGGCCGGAGCCGTGGCCTTGAGGGAGTCGTTAAGCATCTGTCTCCTGACTCCCCCCTTCAGTCTGTGTATGGAGGAGGCTGCCAGGGAGGCAGCACATAAACAACAAAGGTGGCTCACCCTTGCTCCCTCTTCAAGGGCTGACCGTCATCATGCTGAGTTAACAGCACCACCCATCACTGCTGAGTCTGACTGAGATGAAGGAGATCATGTTGAGGTTTCAGAGTTTTTGTCTTACATATTTCTCCCCAGTGCTTAAAGGTTCTTCTTAATTCCGTTCACTCACAGCTTTACTTTTTGCATCCCTCAGAAAAGTTCCATATAATATGTTTCTACTGC
This sequence comes from Oreochromis niloticus, assembly GCF_001858045.2. Taxonomy (NCBI): domain Eukaryota; kingdom Metazoa; phylum Chordata; class Actinopteri; order Cichliformes; family Cichlidae; genus Oreochromis; species Oreochromis niloticus. Next base: position 11,569,435 of record NC_031977.2, on the reverse strand, counting down.
TGAAGAAAGGATTTTTAAGATTGAGACAGATACTTGATTGTTTAAAAAGCCAATATTCTGAAGTTGCAGAGTGCCCTCTGCTGGACAAACTATGCAAAATCAAGACTCAAGTTGTTTGAAGGGTGTTTCTCCTCTGTTCTTTACTTTTTAAATATGAATTTACTGGCCATTATTATATTATTTTTATCTTCTGAGATAAGCACACTGAGTTCACATATGTTGAAATGTGCTAGATAAATGAAATTGCCATTGCCAATACTTATAGATAATAGCCAATATTAGCAAATAGCTAATATTGGTCCAAAATGCTTACCTATCACTGAATCAGGCAATTTAATGGCTGAGCTTTAGTAGCTTTTCAAAGTAACAGCAACTTAAAAAAAAGTATACATGCTAAAAAAATGAGGTGAAATCTTACAGCCACAATATTTATTCTGATTTATATTCTATATTATTAAAAAAGCATATAACATTGTATTTCAAAAACATGGCAACAACTTTGATCTTTTCTTTATCCAATATTCAGATTTCTGTTGTGAAAAAAATACACAAATGGGCACAGATAGATAATGGCTTTAATAATTAAACATAATATATAAGAAAACTTGTAGTAGAAATAACCTTATTTAAATAATCATGTGGCAAAATGTCAGGGAGCAATTATGAGTTAAATTATTTTACCGTATTCATCTGTAGTGTCTCCCCTTAAATTATTCCAACTCCATCACTGTACAAGTGAAGACAAGAGAGATGTCAGAAGTTCATCAGTGGATTCTGATGAGGTTGCTGCTGCTGCGGCAGAGAGTGAGCACGCCTCACTGGGTTTCAATGCAGCTGCACTTTTCAAGATGTTCCAATCAAGACGTTACCTTCTCCTTTAGAGAAGTGAGTTTTATAACAGGATACAAGACCCTGAATTTGTGCTAAAAAGTCTTCATAGTGGCATTCAGGACAAAGGATTTCTGAATGGCTTTCTTCTGTGGACATACTATTCAAATGTGATGCAAAAGTCCTACAAAGCTGACTCTACCAAGATGTTTGCTGATTTTTTTTCTGTCCTCTGGGGCATGATTTTGAAAATCCAATCAATTGCAATTAACAGCATTTCAACATCAGGCTGAAAAAAAGTCTAATTTTAAATACTGCATCAAAGTCTATGTATATACTTGCGCTGAGAGCGTTTCCTTTTTACTTGTCAGCATCTGTGTGTGGACTGAATCCAGCTATTCCCCTACTGAATGAATTAATCATTCCATAAACACACAAAACAGCAAGAGTCAGCTAACAAGAGGCCCCTGCTGGTTGACCACAGCATGTCAGTGTCAATAACAGCAATATTTAGTGGACTCAACACCACCACACAATGAGGACAATAATTCTGGTCTGATACCCCTTAAGGCACTGCCACGCAGACTCCTCCAGGGGTAGTGCTCATGTTAAAGTGTCCTGTCGCACTCCGAGCGCGCAGCATCAAGGCTGCCGTCCACCTACAGCCTCACCTAGCAGTGCTCGAACCTGGAGCAACCAGCCTTGCTTTAGAAACAGATGATAAATAAATCAAAGTGCACTAAGCACTGCTTCCACATGGCAATCGCCTCCTTCATAGCGTCTGCACCTCATCAATCACGCCATTGTCTGCTTGAAAGGCGAGCCTTGTAAATGTCATATCCACTCAAACCCAAGGAGAGGCGGATCAGAATGCGGTTGAGTGTTTTTTTTAATTGGATAGTGTAATTAAACTAAAAAACCCTGCTAGGCTGCCTTTTGACAGGACAGATGAAGACCCCTTTTAATAGGGCTATGAAACATATTTGTTAAAAGGATGAAGCAATGTGTACCATATGATTGGGTGCCCTTATGTGTCATACTTTTCATTAATGATTAAAATGGCAAAAAGGTGTCTTTTTGAAAAACGAGAGATTCTTAAAAGGCCCTAGTACATAAGAATAATTAATGAAATTTGCCATCCAAATTGTACAATTTCTTGGAACCGCTTGAAAAAGAAAGCCCCCGTATATTACATGCACCAATCAGGTGCATATATCAAAGCATATGTTCAGCAGCATTTGTGAAACATTCATCTTGGGACCGAGCGATTAAGAGAGGTACAGCTTGTTCTTGATTAAAGTAACAACTGAGAGAGGCCAAGCTATAATATTGATTACATGCACAAACGGGATACGGGTCACTTTGCTACCCACACATGCTTTCTATTTAATTTCATTAGTGGCGTTCTTTCCTGATGTACTAATGTTACACAAACACCAGAGGAATACGTGCATGCTTAAAAAAAAAGAAAAAAAAAGAAAAGAAACAGCCACTCACTGTCACATGTTTGAAGTCGTAAATGGACTGACACACACACACACACACACACACATTCAATATCCCGGTGCTTTGGAGTTGATTTTGATGGTTGCCGGTGAGAACCTTGCTCGCGAGGTCTCTCTTGAGAGGCAGAGTTAGGCCCCAGTACGAAAGATCGATAGGACAGCGGCGTGCAAATAAATCAGCGTGCTTTAGTGACGTCTGTCATAAAGCTCCCGCCACAGTTGCAGCTCTTAGGTTTATGGCAGCGCTGAGTGTTATTGCAATCTTTTGATAGCTTTGGTTAATTTATCTGATTACAAGAGCACCCAATGAACAAACTGCAGAGAACCTTTCACGTGTTGCATCTAAGCACTTCTGAGGTTCAGGGAAATGCTGACATCAGTGCAGGATGATCACAGGGTTTCTTTATAACTAAAAACAGGTATAATGCATACTTTTTTGGGGGGCTAATTACCTCTATGTTGTAGACGCTTATTTAAAGGTGCTAAAGTTTTATATGAATAATACGTCTATGCTCCAAAGAGACAATGGGGACTCCAGTGAACATGGATAAGGATTTAGGAGTTAAAAAGCCTATTTACTACAGAAAAGTTATTTACTACAGGAGATGGTGTAGACCGAAACAGAGTTTAGATTTCAAAGGGGAACTGAAATACACCTCCAAATTAATGCTAATGGTTTTCCATGACTGCCAAATGTGTAACTAGAAGATGATGAAATATCAGCTTTTTGTTTACAGTCTCTTCTTGCTGGCCAAATATCCTGATGGCAGTTTAAAATGCTTCACTCAAAATGTACACGTACAAGGATAAATTAGTGGTATCTGTAGAAAATCTATAGGTAAAAACACTCAAACAAATAACATTTTCTGTCCTTACCATGTGCAAAAATGCAGATGATATTTTAAAATTTGAATCAGAGGTAATTCTGTCAGGCTTAAAAGTGCAGTTCACCTGTTTTGTTTTTACCCAGAGTTCACATTTCTGCCTTATCACTTCACTCTCACTGGTGGCTTAACATCAGCTACGAAACCCTCTCAAGACAATATGAAAGTGAAACTGTAGACCTTATCCAAAGGGGCATTTGCCAAAAGTGAATGAACACGTCAGCTACCTCGAGGTTTTAAATGAAACTGCATAAATGGCTGCCCTGCCATTCTATCTACTGGCAGCCAGTGTGAATTGTGCTGGAAAATCTATTTTGGAGAGCTGGGCTTTTCAATTCAGAGCGAAAAGACTGACTGCTGTAGCAACATCAATCAAACGAGGACGCTGCGGTGGCTTTGCTTTACAAGTGGAAGGTCCAGAGTTCACGGGTTAAAACAGGCAATATAAAAAAAGGGGAAAAAAAGATGGAGAGAAACGGCTGAGCTGGGGGCAGACTGTTGTTAGTTTCTGCTATCTCCTCAGTGGAAGTGTTGGAGAGGTACCCCCCTCCTGTATTAACTGGACTTCATTAATCTTCATGCCATCTTCTTTAACTAGTCATGTAGAACGGCTCAATAGAAAGCCATATAATGGGGAAGGCCCAGTGCCAATTACTAGGTTAACATAGTGTTCAGCCCCAGTGCAACAGGGAATGAGATGGAGGGGGAGAGCTGGCTTGCAGGGAAAGATGCACAGCGTTTGAACTGACAGCAGATGCAAAACGAAATTTCTTAAGGTGCTATTTAGCCTGCAGAAAAACTCAAAGGTGTCAATAAAAATATCATGTGAGCGTGTATTCATGTCAATCCCTTCCAGTAAATCATACGGCTTACACAGTAGTTTGACATTCACATTTGACATCACATTGTTGAAGTAAAGATTAGGGGAACCTCGTGCAGCAACTGCAACACAATGTAAAAATCACAGACGCTCTCTTCGTAGTGAAAGATTGCATTGCCGTCTCCCCCGTTCTTGCATTTGTGCCAAGCTGGACAGCTTGCATAGGATTTAACAAATGGACTAGCTGTTAGGAAAGCAAAGAGGTAACAGACAGCGGCTTGTGGTGCGAACGCTTTTGCCATGAATATATTGCAAATGCCTGATAGTGTCAAGCTACTTTAAAATAACTTTAAAGTTGTAGTTTTCAGATCAAATTTAACAGTCGTGACTTTTAAAGTTTCATTCACGCCTTCCTGGTTTATGATAGCATGAAACAATGCTAACCACAAGGCTAGTAAGCTTTTTGCAACTAATCAGCTGAAATTAGAGTTCATTCAACTCACCTTTTCATGAAGGCGCAACATGTTTTACAGCAGGGATGTCAAACTCATTTTTCATTGGACCACACTTTGATCTTAAGTGGGTCGGACAAGTAAGACTCGGTAAACTTGTCAGTGTATGTCGTCCTTCACGTTTTCCAAAGCCATCCAGCGGGCCAGATTGGAGTCTTTGGAGGACTGATTCTGCTCCCGGGGCCTTATGTTTGACACCCCTTCTTTACAGGATATGTGATCAGAATTTTTTTTAGCTAAGCTGTAGACTGGGTACTACATAGCGTACTTATTTAAAAAACAAAACAGCAGTGCATCTAAACAACCCTTGACTCACCAAAAAAAATGTTTTCTACTTTAGTCCTCGGAAATAGTAAGTATCACTCTTGTCATCTTTCGCCTCCATTTACTTTGTTTTTATTCTTTATTTGACTAGAGGGGAAGTTTGCTGTGCAAACCACTTGTCATGACTGCTGTCAGAACAAGTGCAGTGTTAAACTGTAGTTATTTAATTCCATGTGATTAAAATAGGACTGGGTCAGTTTGGGAAGAGCCTGTAGGCTATGGTTTTATTTAGAGGACCAAGATTAAACTCAAGTAAAATGGAAATGTCACACCGTCATGGAAGATGCTGCGGGAGTTGTGAGAAGGATAATATTATTGTGATGTGAAGTGATAATTCCGCCTTGTCCACCCTCATTATCCGGCAGCCCAGTGTATTTCTGGCTCGCAGCTGTATGCATGCGTGTACGTGTGAGTGTGTGAGTGCAGATGCCCTTTCCTTTCTGCACACACTCACTGCAAATTCGCATAACACTAAACATGGGTAAAAACATTTGGCATCTTGAGCGGGGGGAGGGTAGGGGGGTGTTGGGCCGGCTGGGGGAGGGAGTCACGTGTGAGCTCGTGTTCGGATCGGCGATTGTGTTTCGCCTGCATAAAGTTGAGTACACTCAAAAGTAGTTCCCCCTCAGCTCCCCTGACAGCAGCAAAACACAGCAGAAGATCCCTTCCTGTTACACGAAGAGGAGCAACACAACAACAAAATAACAAGAGCAGCAACAACCTATCCGAATGCAACACAACGAAATGGAACAAGAGGATGATCTGGAGAGGCTCCACATTCAAGCAGACCCTAGCAGTCGGCGATAAGGTATATTTTTGTCTGGCAAGATAAGAGAGAGAAAGCAAACATATTACAGGGCTCAAAATTCTATATCTATAGCTCCTTTTCATGAGTCCAATAATTCATTCATTCATGGCCTCTGTTTCCTTTGCCTCTTGGAACATCTGCCTCATACATACATCACTGCGCTGATAAAGATCGCAGACAGAATTGGTAATACGCTGTGAATGGGAGACTGCAGAACTGATTAAATAACTTCGGTGGCACACTAAAATTGAAGCGGCCACGGGATGAAAGGGGGCTTATCGGGGGCTTTATTAAAGGCAGTGGAGGATGATTTTAGGTTTAGGGTGATGTACACAATTTAAGACACAATGTCTTGCAACATTGCCAAGGGACTTAAAAGAGAAAACAAAAATGGCTATTTTGACCTCTGTCATTGTGCTTCCCCCCCTACACACCCAGGAAGGAGGAGAAATATTATCCTATATATGCTGGGAATGAAAAGAAATCCAAGGTTAGGAGCATTTTCAAAGTTTTTGTAGAGTACTCTACAGTGTCATAATATGTTAAGCTCTAATTTTCAGAGTCTTGTTGACTTGTCAACAGTGTTTTCTCAAATTAACCTCAAAATTATATGTCAAAGCTCAAGTCTGCAACACAGGGCACATTTCTAAAATGCTGGAAACTCCAATAAAATCAAACCCTAATATCTCACCTCAGTGGCAGATTCCTGGCATTTCATAGTTGGAGATGATGAGCTAATCTACCTTGGTAATGACTTTTAATCAGTCATGTTGTTCTTTTAATGCACCTCTCAAAAACGACCTCCCTTTGCTTAATATCTGAGCGCTTGTAAAAGGAAAAAGACATTGTTTTGAAAAGACCTCTATAAATTCTATAGACCACCGCCCCCCCCCCAGCATAGTTTGAGACTGTACCCAATTAATCTTTTTTTTTTCTTCCACAAAATATTTTATGTTTTTCTCTTGACTGGCACAGAGGTAGAAACGCATTTAACAACATACTGAGTTTGCAAGTTTGACGGAGGAGAGAAAATATGGAAATAAGGATATTAATCTATTGTTGCTGACTGTAAACACCCTCTTTATTCTGACTTTGAGTTAATGCCCACAGGACAACATTATAGGATGCTTCTAGCTAGCAAAAAGGTGTACAAGGGATCATTTGTGCCAAAAGCAATGAGTAAACTGAATAATAAGATGCTGTGGTGTATTTCTGTAGCCGTATCAAAGCTTATATATGCTTATGTATGAATGAGGGCTGACAACTATCAGTACTTTTATTATAAAGTGATTGATTGATTTGTGACTTGGTAAACTGAAGGCAATTTTCAGAAGACAATTAATGTGGACAATAAAGTTCTATTCTATTCTATTCTAACTTGGCTGGGGGAGATTTCCAGTCACATTTCGCCTTGTAATCGGAAGGTTGCCGGTTCGAGCCCCGGCTTGGACAGTCTCGGTTGTTGTGTCCTTGGGCAAGACACTTCACCCGTTGCCTACTGGTGGTGGCCAGAGGGCCCGGTGGCGCCAGTGTTCGGCAGCCTCGCCTCTGTCAGTGCGCCCCAGGGTGGCTGTGGCTACAATGTAGCTTGCCATCACCAGTGTGTGAATGTGTGCGTGAATGGGTGGATGACTGGGTATGTAAAGCGCTTTGGGGTCCCTAGGGACTATTAAAGCGCTATATAAATACAGGCCATTTACCATTTACAAGAAATCTAAATATTGTATATGAATATAGAATTCAGGAGGGTAGAGTCATTTAAAAAAATTAAAAAGCCATAAATCCTTGTGATTTCACTGTAGTTCACATCCTAGCACCCATCAGCCCCTACATAGATAAATATTTGTTTTCACTGGTGGGCCTTTTATCAGTTCAGAATCACAATCATGAACAGTTTGCAAAAATAGACGAAACAGTTACAAAGGTACCATTTGCACCTGTTTCCTTTTTTGCTTCCTATTTCACAAATCCGTAAAGTAAATGCACAAAAGACTGAAGCATTTCAGTTCAAATAAAGGAAAACCTTAGAAAGAGACGATGTACACAAACTGCAGAACGTCATGGCTGGGCATTAATGTGAACTGGCCATATATTTTCATTTAGGTGCAGCTTTCAGGAAAACCTGCACTTATGAACAATTAAAGCATTTTAACTGGAACTTTAAAAGGAGTTTTTCTTATTCTCTATATATTGATGCTCTCGTCTGCCGAGTTCTGGGAAAATCCTTAAAAGGTTTTATTTGAAATTTCTTTTTTCCCTACAATGAGCCAATTTGTAAGAGTTCCCTCAATTCAGATTTTATTTACATGCTACTCTGAGCTAGCTTCAGTGGGGATTTACCAGTGCAGTTAATCCACCCTGATGGCCTAACAGGGATTGTCTGCACAGTATCTTCGCAGCCAAATCATACAGTATGAAACTGCATCAAATGAACAGATGGCAGTGACACGAATTAAAAGCACAGAACAATGGTAGAATATAAACCAGAAATGACACCCAAAGTGGCTGTTGATTTATAGCCGTGGTGAGTTTGGTACTGGGCTTCCATGTATATTAGTGCTACAAATCTGGGTCCATTTAGCAGGGAGATGCTCATACATACATCACAGACTCCTGCTCCAAGCCAAGGTCAGTCCTTATTGCATCAATCTTTTCAACAGAGGCTACTCTACACAGCAGCAGTTTTGTAACTGTCGCAGCTGTAATGGAATCTTTTTTCTCGCGCTTCATCTTTCTCTTATCACATGAAATATATATTCAACTTCTCTTCTTTCCCTCATTCTCCTGATTCTTTTTATTTTATCTGTAAAACATTCCCGGGGACCTCATTCCTTTTCTGGGGGACACACTCCAAGTAGCACATATTTTAACCCCTTAAGGTCTCCATCGCAGCGGGTCACTTTTGAATACATAGATAAAATACAATAAAAAATTTAAAAGCACATTACTTTAAAAGTGGATTTGTCCCATTTATGGAATGACGTGATGCAGTGACAAGACATTTATTAAAATCATTCTCCTCTTTTCTGCTCCATATATTATTCACCAAGTCATTTCCCAGAGGCTTAACAGAAATAAAAGCACCTGAAATCTGTGCTTTACTCTGAGTTAATGCTCCTTTTTATGAGTTTTACCCCAAACAAAACAACAAAAACACTATTACCTAATGGATGCGATTAAAACACTCACATAGAAGACAAGAGTCGAAGATGCCGAAATGCCAATTTAAGACGTGCATGCTGAGTCAGTTTCTGTTGTCCTGATTACTCATGCCGCAGCTTCACAAAGTACTTTAATAAATGAAGAAATAATAAAATCAATCATTTTAAATAGCACCGGACCGTTTACAGCGAAGGGAGGAAAAAATAAAAAGAGCAGACTTTTAATTGATGAACTTGACCTGCTTTTCCCAGATAACAAATTTCATCTGTTCTATAAAAATTATGCTCAAGTGACATTATTTGACGGGATCTTTATCACCTGCAGAGTAAATAAGAGTAATTTATGCTGCTTAATTTTGAGCGTGGATTATAAATCATAGCTCTATCATACATTACGGAGCCTGCATTGATGAAGGAAGTGAGAGCGGGGCCAGCTGATTGGGTTGTTAAGGCAGCCAGTACAAAACAACAGTTACAGCAGAGACTCGTTCTCCCAGCATGGTTCTTTACAGCCGAGAGCGGATTGACGCAGATGATAAATGATGATAAACACCTAGCAGAGCCAAGTGGTGAAAGATAGACTTTTAAATAAATTATAAAGCATGTGTCATTAAAAATCAGACAACAGCTTGACGCAGGAGCCGATTACAGGTATGTATATTGTCTTCCTCGCAAATAATCTATTCAAGTTAATAATCATCACTGAAAATCCATGTGGGGTACATGCTACGCTGCTTTTGCAGCAATAAAAGCGTGGGCAAATGATACAATGAAGAGCCTTGCGTAATAATAATAATAAAACTCAAGGTATATTGCTCCTTGATATGACTGAATCTAATGTGAATGAGCACAGACAAAGACAAAGGCTGATTACAGGCATCGCTCTCCTGTAGGTGATGCTTTGCAGCGCACTGAAGCAGTAAGCCATCTCTTGGTTGAGAAGACCCTCAGATCCTCCGTCAAAGGGATGGCTTCTGACAAATATCACTCTGCAGTGATGAAGACATGACAGCTGCCAATCATCTCTTAATAACAGAGGAAACAAAGCAGCTCACGCTGTGGGTTTGACCTGTAAAGCCCAAACACACACACACACACGCTGACACTTCACAAATTTATCAATCAGCTTTTATTGAAAAATGTAAAATAGGAGACTGTTAAACAGGAATGCTGTTTTAAAACAGGATTTGACCACCAAACACATAAAATAATTCTAATATGTGAGCACAAACACAACCACAGTCTTCCAGAAATAGTTTGACATTTTAACTGCTTATGCATTCTTGCTCACTGAGAGTTAGCTGAGGCTATTTCTACCACTCGCACGTCTTTCTGTTAAATGTGAAGGTACGGCAAGCAATTTAACAACTTAACTGACCACATCGGATACTCTGAAGTTCACTAATTAGCACTTTATAAATAGTCTGTTACATCTGCATAAGAACCTTGGTATAAAAATGACACATTGTTGCATCAATAATTGGCCAGATGCAGTGCCAAGTTTCATTTTCCATTGTGACAAAGTGGTTTTAGCTCATTTATCTGCGCTCGAGCGTTTGCATCAGTTTGGCCATCAATGCTGAAACGTGAAAAAAAAAAAAAAAAAAAAAAATTCAAATATTAGACAAAGAGAGATGATTTTTGGGACTGAACATTAACGTGCAATGAAAAAGTCATTATAAATGACACTGTGTTAATGTCCTGGATTCATTAGAAATCATTATTCACACTAAACACCCACTGAAGTCTCAGAAACTCACAAAAACCCATGTATCAAACATGACACACTAGGTGTTAAGGGGTTAAATGATAATACAGCTACCATGTTTCCGATATCAAATCAGAAGCTCTGATGGTTCGTATTAATATATACCAGATCGGCGAAGTAAAGTAGTCCGTCAACACCCATTTTATCATCCAACAGTAATAGTTATTATAGCATTTCTAAAATTACAATAAAAACAGTGTTTTATTTCCAGGCGTTGGGAGGGCCCGACCCATGCTGGAGCGCTGGTAACTTCATTATTCCCGTCACAATGATGCTCCTGTTTCTGGGAGCTAAAGCAGACAAAAGTTTATTTTCACTTTTAAACTTTACGCAGACAGCCCTGTGCAATCATTTATTTTGATGCAGCATAATATTGGTCTCAGGCTCGCATGCTATATTGCACAGAACATCATGTATTCTGATATAAAAAAATAAAGGATTAATAATGTTCTTCCTCCTTTTGTGTCGTTCTACAGAGCTTTATGAGTTCCTTCGATCCCAGCTTTCAGAAGCCATTAGCGCTCTTCCTCTTGAGAGATAGAAGGCAAAGCCCGGAGCCATAGTGAGAGTCCTTTTCCAGCTCTAACTAGAAATGACACAATGTCAATAAGTATACTGATTATTCTGCCCATTTGTTTTGCACAATGCAGTTAACAAGCTTTATTACACAAAAGACATTGTGAGAACCTAATAACCATTCTTTATCATTTGTTTTGATGAAAGTAATAGAGTGGCTCATATGAATGGTCTGTAGAAACTTCTGTTAGTGGAGCAAACAATGGATGATTTCCTCCATCTGCCGCAGTCGCAGCAGAGGAACTACCACAGCCGAGCGGGATAGGGAGATTGGCCTCAGTCCACTCCATCGTCTTGAAGTGTTTGTGCTCCTACATCAGCTGTCCTCCCAGTTCACCATTTATCTTCCCTGAACTGTCCTAACCTTTTCAAGCTATCATTTATGACAGATTCCAGATACACTGGGCCAAGCCTCACTGGAAACCAGCTACAGTATCATACACACAACTGTCAGCGTAAAAGGAAGCCTACACATGGCCTGGCACACTGGATTGGCCCTCCTCCTATACAGCCACATAAATCTCAGCAGCATCAGACAGGTGGGAGGAAGCTCTGGCAGATGTAGCCAGACCTTAGACAGGTCCTCCTCTCAACCTCTGGCCCTGTTGCTCTGCAGAAAGAGAAAGAGCTGTGGGAGTCATGAAAAAAAGGTGAGTTTTTTTTGGATCGTGAAAACTTTGGCAGCAAGAATCCAAGTCTGTAGTGCTACCTGTCAAAAGTGTAGTCACACAAATAGCCTTGAAGGGAGTTATTACCAAAAAAGTAACATGCAATTAAAGAAAAGTGAGCAGATGTGGAGAAAAAGATGAAGGCTCGAGATGAAACTTCAATAAAAAAGAACATTTAATTATAGTAGAATCAACAATGTCAAAAAAAGAATGGATACTGGATACAGCAGACCTCTTTAGAAAAGGCTATTGTCTTTAAAAGTCTTAAGTTTGTGTATATGTGTTGTTAGGTCCTTGTCTTCTGCTGAATTTGAAATGCAGGAGAAAACTCCCTGGCCCCATCTTTCTCGTACCAACAAGCTCGAGGAAAAAATAGAAACATGAGATCTCTTCTTGGATTTGTTCTCTCCTGCGGGGATAGCTGAAAACGTCATTTCAAACCGAGAGCCTTAAATGAGCAGTTCTGAAGCGTACTTGATTGACCGAACCTTACAGCTTGTCATCTAATCAGTGAGCTAACCAAGTCTGAGCTGTACTTACCTTGCCATTCACTCGATGTTGTTGTTGGAAATCTGATAGACCAATTCACTTCTCTTCCTTGAGAGTTTCGGTAACAATGCCAAGGCGCACACTCGGTCCAAGAGATCTGGATGAGTTAGTGTGCTGAATGCATACAGCCATGTTTTTTTAAAGGTTGTGACTAATTTATAGCTACATTTATACACAAAATAAAATAAAATGATGAGAAGACGCTCTACCATGATAATCAGGATGTTATATGCATGTTCATGTTACTCACTTCTGATGTTACTTCTCCTGTGGGCAGTGCATGTAAAAAGGAGTAGTTTCAAGGTTTATACATCAATATCCTCCCGATTTTGTTAGACATTAACATTACTACAGCCAGCTGTGGACTTTATGTAAAGCACAACAATGCTCAACAAGGTCTCATTTATGTGATAGTATAACCTATATGTGCAATATCAAGAAGCAAAGAGGTTTAATAAGTTAAAATTATAAAGCATCTTAGTCTTCCTTCTTTTTCTGTGTTGCAACACTAGATATATACGCAGACTTTCATCCACGAAAAATTGGATTATTATCCAAAAGTATTTGCAGTGACTTTTTTCTTTACTTACTAAAAAAAACTAAATAAAAATTGGGGGCAAACGAGTTAAACACCTTGCTTTGTTCTTACAGGATGTCAAAATAATATAATAATGAATCCTTCTTTTTTAACCTGTCCTGTCCGGCAGTTTTAGATGAAGTGATCTCTATAAAGATCCTCTGTTTTATCCTTTTTAAGGACTGAGTGAAAGAATAAGCTCTCACTGTAGTTTCCATGCCTCACAAACCAGCCACTCATTTGACTGTGCCTTCTATACACTCTGTTATTATAATTACTAGTACATGCCCATACAACACTGTTTAGTCTGATATTCTTAATCCCACTGAAAAAGGACAAACAAACAAACAAACAAACAAACCAGGGGTGATAAATGTTATTTATATAAATGAATAGAATATAAATAAATTTTGTGTGGGAAAAATTAGCTCATTTTTGTGGGTCCTCTGCAACGCTCAGCCCTACTCGACTATGTAAATTTCATTTTGTCGTTAGGTGGTTGTCAGGTAAGGCGATAATAACATATAATGTATTGTATAACATTTTCTTAATTAGATAATGGCTTAATTACGTCAGTGAAATTAAAACAATACAGTGCTTTTAAAGGGGTTATAAGCACATAAATGTTAAAAATTGATCAATATAGGTTGTAAGATGTTGCTAGGCAACATAATGATGTCAAAATCTCTGATATAGATAAGAACCTTCAGGGGTATAAGATATTTGTGCGTAGCTGTTCGACTTAATTTGACCAAGGGACAGACACACTGAGATTTGGTGTATTATAGTAACATTATTATTATAGTTATTATATTGTGGCACCTTATTATTACTCTATGGCTAAAGTAATAATAAGGTGCATTCACTCCTAGTAGCATGTTAGCAGTAAGTTCATCGTGAGACAGTCAGGGCAGGGTTAGGGGCTGTTTTCAGGCATCTCCTTGATGGGTTTGCATTTCAAAAGACCTTGGTCCAATCCATTAGGGGTGCAGGAAAACAAGATGTTCCTTTTCAGTTGGACTAATTAGTTTTTTTTAGAGGAACCTTCCATATTCTTAAATTGCTGTGGGGATCCAGATGTGTAACTAGGCTAATGACTGACTGGCTAACAAAGAAAAATGGGGTCTAATCCTTGAGCAGCATAATAAGTCACCTTCAGTGAGGCAGCAGTGAAGAGTCATTGCCAGTGTAGCTTTGCTCACTGTGCCAACCTACAGCGTACTGCCAACCTTGATATACTCTGGGGTCAACAAATATGCAAGCTTCCTATTAGGTGGTCTCAAAATAGAGTGCTTACAAGTCCATTTACATGTGGCAAGATCCTCTGTGCAGAGACGGAGGAGATGAAAAGTGACCATGAGAGGTTGGGAGTGGCCCGGGGGGTGAAGGGTGAGAAAGGCGCGGTAGTGTTGTGCCGAAGCCGCGTGTCTGCTTTGAGGAGGAGTAGAGCTGACAGAGGCCACCTCAAGAGACTCTTCACTCTCCATCAAAGAGCTGAGAAGAAGAGGCAGGGTCTGTCAGGGGTTCCCAATTCCTACAGAGCACCCACATGCTGCACCTCCCACCCTAAACACCTTTAGTCAGTCTCACAAAGCTCCTCACCCTGCCACAAGCCTCCAGACTCATTGGCAATGCATGACCAATCCCCAGCTCAACCACCCAAACATCACCAGAGTTTAGCACTTAGAACATGACAGACACGTCCAGGGGCTTCATTTCCACACAGCCTGCAAACGCTGGGATCATACGTAACTCCCGCACTGTGTAACAGATTCTTATTAAACACACTGTTGTATAAAATGTACAGTATTGTTTACTGTTACAATTATGAAACAACATTATATTATGTGTGATAGAAACACTAAACTACTAAGACAACTCGAATAAGATTTCTCCCCGTGGAAGCAGCCTGACCATATCTGTACAGCCAATTTGACTTATTCCCCCTGCAAATAGAGATTCCTTCACTGCCTGCCCCCCAATGTTTTGAACAAGGGCTATCAGTTTTAATTTTCCAAACTTTCCCTTTTCCTTCAAAATCGGGTAGGAGGAAAAGGGGGAACGTAAGAAGCAGAGACCACCATTCCAAGTTTTATCTGCTTCTACAAAATGCCGTTATCTTAGCGCGGTGTCAAGAACTCTATCTCTTTTTTTTCCAGGTGACAGGCACAGACGAGAGATAAGATTGGAAAAGAATCCCACTCCACTGAGTAAATAAATAATCAATACTCATCTAAATGTAAATGAGAAAGTAGCCCCCTTTGATAGGAGGGTTTTTATCAACCAACCAATTTTCTACAGGCACTCACTGGGCCTCAACCAAATCACCATCATTCAGCTCCCATGTAATGGATAAGAAAGGGGAGAAGGGGGAGCGGGGGGGTGGCTGTGGTGGAGTAAAGAGGAAGGGTCATCTGAGATCAGCCAGATTCAGATGACTGCATCAATAGCACACATTTTTTTTTCTAATTCTGGGATTATTGCTTAGTAAAACAATAAATAAATAAAATAATTGAATGCATGTGTGTAAAAATACATAATTATTATGTTTAATTATAAACAAACAGTAATACTCACAATATGATTTTGAGGTTTTGTCACAAAATACCAATCAGGGCCAAAATCTGAAATAAAAATATAAATATAAATAAACATGAATCGATACAAAAAAAGAGCATATATGAAAACTGTTTGAAAAGTTAAAAGATGTTGGTTTGGTTTTGTCCAAGAAGTAATATGATTATATTATCATGTCCTCTACCCCCAAACCATTTTGTGAAACCTCCTACATTGATCTCTGTTTGGTAAAAATCGGCCGGCCACATCATCTCGCAAAATTCAGTCAAAATTCCTTCCAGAAAAATCGAGACAGACACGCCTGCACACTCTTTCATTATGGCTCAAATTCTCTTGTTTTAGCATTTTTTTGAAACCACAGCACTTTTTGATGTTGTAAATACTGGTCAGGATTAGCATTTTATTGTCATCAGAATGCAGTGTGCTGACTTTAAATTGATCCAATAAAAAGCCTCAAATGCTATTTTCCTCATCCTCATTGCATTAGGTTTTATTTCATAACTCATAGATGTCAATAATGGAAACCATTATAAAGCAGTATACTCAATAAAAGAATTTTCCTGCTTGAAATGCATACAGTATTGATTTCATGTTTTTCTGGGTCCATAAGGGCAAGTAGCGTGGCGGAGGTTGTTTTACTGAAGTCAGTCAGCAATGTAGAAAACAGCAGCTGCTAAAAAGTACGGCTTCCAGAAAAACAACAAAAGGACACGTCGCACTTTTACTACACATTAGCACATACTATGAAAGGCATTTATTTAGACTTAAGCAATATTAAATTGCTTATATTATGCACATGAAGTGATTTCAATACACAAGCCATCAGAATTATAATGTGCTGTTTGAGATAGCATATATCTGCAAACACCACTGTGCTCTGGATTGCCGTAAATGCAGTGTGTGAGTTATGAGGAATTGTCATGCAGGAAGTGATTGTTTTTCAATTATAGCTCCTTTTATAAAGTATAAAATGAGTCTTGACAGCAGTATTTTTTTCATTGTGTCTGAGGCTGGTACTGTACTGTAGAAAGCTCCAGGTGAAGCCGCGGTCTGTGGCCGAGCTGCTTTTGATTTTTATTGTGCCGAATTGGAATGACAGAGTAAAGCTATTCACATAGTGTGTCTTCCATTTCTACCCTGGGATCCCTCCAAGCTAGCCTCTCATGTCCCATGGGAAACGAACCCATCCAGCTAATATGCCATAAGCTGACAGCCCTCCTCTGAAATGTGTGTTAAAGAGCCAGGTTTGGAAACACAAAGGCATTCTTCAGATGCTGACGCAATTTCTTTAGAAAATCACACCTCACAGTACATTCTCACAGCTCTGTTATTCCAGATCTGGGATTTTAAGCATATCTATCTACAAACAATACAAATATATATACCTAAAAAATATATGTTTGCTGTTCATTGCAAATGCTTATTATAAGGAGACGATATGTTTTAGAAGAACCTTAAAAAATTCAGTAAAGTGAGGCAACAAAGTTACAGCTACGCTTTAAAGAAGAAAAAACACCCCAACCCTTTTTAAAGTATTATATACTTCTGACTCACTGATCTCTATGCAATTTAGCAAGCGCGTGAAACTGCCCCAAGTTTTCCAACCTCAACTATAATCCGCTCAAGAGGGATTTGCAGACTGTTTCTCTAAACCATTTTAAATCAGACGGAACTGTGAGGGTGAAAAATAACGCTTTAAACAGAAATAGTGACAGGACAGTACATTGTTAACATTAAACCACAGCTGCTTTTGTTTAAATCCAGCTCATTCACAACTCCTAAAAATATTGCATCACCGCGGGTTTGTAAGCTGCATGCAATTTTGCTCTTTGATGGTCTTAAAGAATAAAAATGCCATTTCCTGACTTATTTTCTGAGGACTTACAGAAAACCTAATATGAGCATTTATCAAGCTACAGAGGCCGAGCTGAAGAGAAACATTTAGACTATATTCACATCTGCTGAGACTTCTGTTATTCAATTACACACACACGCACACACACATACAAAACATTAAAGCCAAAAAGTTTTAAGTGCAAGAGGTAATATTGCAGTTTCATGCAGCAATCTTTCTCGAGCACATTGTTCAACAACAGAATCACCAGCCATTTAGAGACCAATACCAGAGACCATAACGCCTTTATGGTTGGTGTTGTCAACTCAATTTTCAAATTCCACCCCACACTCTGGCTTTTCTATTGAAGTGTCATCTGATCTCCTGAATTACTGACAAGACCACAGTCGTCACCGTAACGCTCTGCCTTTCTCTCCCACAACACCCACACCAGCTGCATTACATTCACCTAAACGAAGGGAATAACTGGTCTATGTGGGGTGGGCGAACCTGCAGCTTGGAGCCATTGTGCCATCAAGCTCTCAGTAAAACATACAGTTTTTCCCATAGACTGTATATAAAAGATGGACATAAGGAACATGACATCACAGACTGGTTAGTCTGACAGTTTATGGCTGTTGTCATCTTGGTGTTTCAAAACCTTTCGTGTCATGTTGACAAGTTAATAAGCGGTTTGTCAATCACAAGGTCGGCCCACCCTGAAACCAACATCTTTGACCATTGTTAAAAAAACCATCATGTTGTAATGACTCCAACTTAAAACCAGCGACTTTGAACATAAACTCATTAGCAAAGTGTTAAAGGTTGAATGAGAATTAGTGTCATTTTTACTTGCACATCTATACAATTGGACTTGCTTTTGTAACCAAAGGAGCTTTGATGGCTACGTTGAAGAATGAAGGTTTAGGGCATTTCTGCATTGACTTTACAGCTTTGGTGGAGAACCAAACAGAAGCCATGGAAGCTGTGCTCCTTTTTTTCTAGCTCATCTTGTCAAAAGACTGATAGGCTCATTCATCCAGTCACAGTTCACAACTTCTCCTACAGTATTTATCAGAACTGAATGAAGCTTACACGCAATGATTGCCTAATGGGTCGCCAGCCCAACTGTGCTAAAGGTCACGGTTACATTTGTCTTTTTTAATGGATTTTAATTTTCGTTAGTTTTTGCAATACAGAAAAAAAAACGTGAAAAGAATTTCTTTCACTACTTCCTTTTTTACAGCAACCTCGGAACTGTGATGGTTCATTAGCCAGATGAGCTATTGCGTCATTTTGTATCGAAATCAGAATCCGCATGGTTAGAAAGAATGATTATACAGCAGATGACAAAGGACAAGAAAGCGTGACAAGCTGCTTAACTCAGTTAAGCTGAGGGTCTTTTGTCAGTATTTCATTCTGTTGGCTGTATTTTACTCTGGTAAAAAAAAACCCCAACAAAAACAAACATTTAGCTGTTATGATCCAGATGTTTCTCTCTGGAGTTTGTGGCAAACCAAATATATGGACAGGGAGGATAGTGGGCATTTGTCACATGTTGTGCTAGAAACACAGCTCCAATCAGTTGAACAATTTCGCTTGTTTTGCTTGTTTTGTTGCCCCAGATGGCCAAAAAACATTTATTGCTTAAAATGTGTACATATTATTATGGATATACAATGTATGGTTATGTATAAACATATATATATATATATTAGTTCCCAGTTAAGAGATGGCAACATTGTAGAAGTTTGGAGAAGTTGCGTCTTATGCGTTTGGTGTCAGTAGAAATTTTCACTAAGCTTAACGGGAATGAGCTCAGTAATTTCTGGTAGTAACACCAGCATGACCTGTAACTAGTCAGCACACAGTAAAATATTTAGCAGCCACACCTGGGACACTGGTCCCAGGGGCAGAAGAACAGAAGTCCTTTGGGAAATTCTCCTCACTACCAAAGAAAACTCAAGGACACCAAGTGCACTATGGAATGGTTGTCAATATGACCAATGAGGTGGACGAGCGACATGGCGGTCAAAGTGAAGGGAAGAGACACCCTGAGCAGGCAGCACTATCTTTCCTCATTGATAATGCTGTCGAACTTTCTAAAAACAGTTTTTCACTGAATCAAAAAGAAGCATTCTGGGATATTTTGTTTTGGCAGTTGTCTTAATTTAACCCGCTATATTTAAAGCTGCACCGTAGGGTTCTTCTGGGTCATTTGCTCTTCCTAAAAACAGTGTGAGAAAGCAATTTTTGCAAGAGTATGCCACACACATTAATCACATGTTTCCCTACCTCCCAGTATCTGATTGCTTTGAGCTTAAGTACTAAAAAAATTACAAAGGCGAGTCCAGCTTATATCAGACGAGTACCTCCTTGTTACTGTCTTACATGTTATCTATATGATTTCCTCTCTGTCAGTGAGGAAGGAGTTCAAATGTAGCCAAACTGGTTTTATTAAGAGACTCATAATAATACAGAAGTAAATTTTTCCAGGTCTAAGTGATTCAATTCTTTTAGACTAGTCAACTCAGAAACACACACATGCACGCACGCATACACGGTCTCATATAGGAATCCTTTCACACATGAAACTACAAGCTTGCCTTTAGATTGCAAAGGCCCTCTGCAATTTTTTATTTATACATTTTTTTTCAAGTAATTGCTCTTTCTGCCTAAAGCACCGTCACATCATAGGAAATGAAAGACCTATATAACTGCTTTATATACTTAAGCCTGTGGTAGACAGTTTTCTGTTTCTATTATTTATTATCAAATGGGCAAACTGAGTTTGGATGCACTTATGCTGAGAGTAATGGTGGATCAAAACAAATGCAATATCCCCAACAATGTACATGCTGTTAAGCCTTTGATAGTTTCATAATACATTGTTTAAATGTTTTCCTCCAGCCCATCTTACAAATATTAGCTGCTTGGCGATGTCAGGGATTCATTCTTTAAGATATATTTACTAAAAAAGATACAACAAATCAGCATTAAGCCTCCCTTTGATGAATCAGAAATGTAATTTGTAAAACCACAAACTGCACTTTCACCATTATTTAAAAATAAATAGTGGTTTACAAGCAGCTCGTTTGTATCCAACCTCGTTTCCCTCTTGAGCCATCCAGACTCTGACTGTCAGGACCAGTGTGATGCGTCTGATACACATTTTAGAGTATTTTCCCCTAATTTAAGCTTCTATATAAGGGTTCAACCAGAGTCACTCTACACACAGTAATAACAACATGTACATCATCACAGTGGATTTCAAATTAAGCAATCAAGTTGTGATTAAAGTGCGGACTTTAACTCAAGATGTTTTCCAAAAGAACTGCAGTGACTGTTGAGGAATTACAGCCATTATTACACACAACCCCCCATTTCACTGGCTCAAATGTAACTGCACAAACTAACACAATTTTACTAATAAGGATTTAAAAAATAAACGTATTTGCAGACAATGACTACCTTAAGTTTAGAAAACATGGAAATCACCAAATGCTGTGTTTCCTCCCTAGATGTGACTTCTAGGCCTTTACTGTAGCTGCCTTCAGTTGCTGCTTGTTAGTCTATAGTTTTGTCTTCAGTAGCTGAAGCTCTGCTGCACTGTGGAGCACTGTCTGATCAGCTTTGCAGCATCGGGTTGAATCCCAGCAGAGAGTATAGACCTGCACACTTCACAAGTCATCCTGCTACTTCTATCAGGAGTCACATCATTAATAAACACTAGTGGCCTGGTTCCACTGGTAGCCATGACAGATGATGTGGGATGCTTCAGATCATGAGATGTTCCTTTTCTTCTCCAGCCTTCTGGTACAATTTAATCTCGGTTTCATTTGGCCAGATACTTTTTTCAGAACCATGGAGGCTCTTTTAGACGTTTTCTAGCAGTCTAATCTGACCTTCTTGTTGCTAAGTGTAACACATGGTTTGCACCTTGATTGCAGACTTTGACAATGATATTTCTTCCTTTTCAAGAGTGTTTTCTTAACCAAGCAAAGAAACCTGCAATCATCTCCTGCATTTGTTCTTGATGGTCTCCCAGCCTTTGGTGTTATTGAGTTGGTTGGTGGACTTATTCTTTTTAAGACAAGTTTGTGCTATCTCTCTGAAGATGCTTATTTTGTTTTTGTCAGCCTTCTGATGGCCTCCTTCACTTGCATCACCATCTCTTTGGGCTTCATATTGGTAGTTCCAGTGAACTGCCACGAACTTCAAGTTCAACACTTGGATTCAACTGCAAATGTTCTATCTGCTTAATTTTTCATGGAATAATGTAGGAACAGGCCTCACCTGGCTATGAAACTGCTTTCCGGTCAATTGTCCATTTATATTTGAGCCCTGGAGCTAATATTATATTGATGTGATGGGCAATTTTTCAGAAGCTGTTGAAAATGAAAACCTCAGCAATTGTGAGTCTACTTGCTCTAATACCATTAGACACTTTTTTTTATACTTCAGGTGAACTGACCCTTTAACCAGTGCGCGCACAGAGCTCATTTTAGAAAGTGGTCCTCCACTACACATCTGCTACTGTTAATTCCGTCTACAACCAGCGTTCCCGGTGCTCAGGTGAATGTTCTCCTCGTGTGAATTGCAGACCTTGTGCTGAACATTGATGCACTGCCTCCATTATCGCCCTGCCTCCTTCCGAGGAGTCGACGCTATTGTTTATGACACTGACACATGCAGTAATGGGTATTTCACTTCTGCACCTATACTGCGAGCGTGCGTTGAAACTGGAAACATAGATAAATACGGGGCGCATCCACAACATCAGTAAATTTATATTTCGTCAACTGACGACATTAGAATCATCACTAGAAAACCACGTTGCTTGTTGGGAGCACTAGAGAAACAGAAATTATAACGTTGCCTTAAAAGAGCAGAAATAATCCCATGAGTAAAACCATAACACAAATACACCATCACTCCGTGTTTGCTCTCTCTTGTTTCTGGGACTTAAATGTTCAGGGAATTCAAGGCGCAAAACTTCTGAACAAGATTCAGCTGGAACCTCTTCAGGAACATCATCAAACATGTAAAGAGGTGTCTCGGGGGATTTGAGGAACTTCAGACATACTGTAGAAGTCAGATGAATCTTCCAGTGTGCTACGTCCCCGCAGACCGGGGAACATGGCAGCTGTCACTAACAAGGAAAGTCACATGCCACTCTTCCCCTTTATGTTCAAATACAAACACAGACTCTGGTGTATTAGCGGCAGATATTTTCAATTATCGCGTGTCAACCTTTATCTCTTCACATTTACTGCCATACAGCCTGATTGATGCCTCCCCTTTTTTCATATTTCAAGCACTGTTGTACTTCAGAGGAGAAGGCGGAGGAGAAGATCACAACAATTTCATCCAACTTTTATGGAAGTGTTTTAGATTCTGGTAGCCCGAGGGGGTACGGTTCACACTGTTAAATTCTTTAACAATGGCTTTAAGCGGCGCGGTGATTGTAAATAAAAATGAAGGCTCCCGGGAAATGTTTGTCTTCAACAACTCTTGTTCACCAAACAGCTCATTCATTTCAAACGGAGGAATTATCAGTTCACATGAAAGACTGATCGAGTTTGCAGATACAGAAGCAAAAAAAAAAAAAAAAATGTGGCGGCGTCACGCTGTTGCTGGTATATATTTGTGTTACGGTGTAGCAGCGCAGCCCAGCATGTTTTTACATCTCCTCGGTAGCTTTCTATTACCGTACAATGAAAAAGCCTTTTTCTGTTTACATAGCAAGCTTGCATCAAGTCGAGGATTGTGCACATAAAATTACCATAATAGGCGGCCACCGAGTTTGCTAATGTGCTTCTCTGGATGAGAGGGCATGCAGAGACTTGCTGAGGAACTGACAATATGGCAAAAAAAAAAAAAAAAAATCATAAAAACTCTCAGTATATGCTCATTTTTCCCAGCCCTGTTTAGTACATGGATGCGCAGCCACCCCAGGAGCAGAGAGGTTACCCCACATCTGGAGAAATGAGTTTGACCCTCTCAAAGGGCACAGGAAGTTGCCCCTGAAAGCTGCAAACAAAAGCAGCAGTGGCGAGCAGGAGCCCAGAGCGCCATTCATCGCAGCTAATGACTTGTTCATTAAGAGTGATGATGGATAAAGACTTCTCACGCTGAGATGAAATCAAGATTTATATGCGTTGTTTCCTCACCCAACTTGTGGGAAGATCATCATCATTTAATTCTATCTCTGCGGCCGGTGATGGGCATCCAGAGAGCGGGCTATCAAACGGTGCAGTCAGCTGGCAAAATCCAAAACGTGCCGTTGGCACATCTGGAGCTTGCCGTCGCAGCTGAGGGTGAGCAATGGCTGCTGGCGGGTGGCCAAATTACAGGCAGAGACGCTTCAGGACTCCACAGCCTCCACCCTGGCTTCTCCTCGTTTAGATCATCATCATTATTTATTTGCTTATTTATTATTTTTTCCATTATGTGTGCTGTGTTGCATTTCAACAGCACTTTTTATTTTTTTTGTTTCCACAGCATCAGCGTATTATCACACCGTGCTAGACCCTCGACCCACCTCTCTCTGTAGGTTCTTATCTCTAGCTGGAAATAGGCCCCAAGACACTTCATCAGTGTCCTTCACCTTGCTATCTGCTGCTCCCAACTTTTATTAAAACTTCAGCCTTTATCAGCTCCTAGGTAATTCAGGCATGACAAATTGGGCACCAGATGCCACCTCCATTTGAGGCCGCTGTACATCTCTTGCTCCCCTATCAAGACAATGGGAGGTGGCGGGCTGCAGCATAGTAGGATATCCACCTTTAGCCCACTGCATCAGGTTACTTCCACAAACTTCCTACATCCATCTGAATGCTGAATACTCTGTGTGCCATTGGAAAAGTGGAGGACTTCAGTATGCATCTCCACCACATTTGTGCAGTGCCAGCCTCACTGCAGCCCTTTTATGGTGCAGGAAGACAAATGCCTGAGAGCCTGTGCATTAACTTCTAAGGATTAACCTATCGTTTTCTGGAGAGTGCAGGCTATATAGTCTTTTGAAACGGGGGAAAAAATGAGAAAAATTGAAGAAGATTGTATTTCTGGACCAGCAATGCACAATTAGCTTTCCCTGCGGCTTTTGAATTTAGTCATCCTGATGACATGGATATGAGCCGGACAGCTCATATTTCCTGCCTCATTGTCCTGCACATTTTATTTTGGGCATGTTTAAAGATAGCACATAATTTATAATGCTTTTAAAAGAGAGGGAATGGGGACTGGAGTTAGAGTAAAAACACAGCAGCTAGGAAATTGAAATAGAATTAGTGCATGCCATTGGTTAGATTATGACTGCAACGGACAATGCACATCTACCCTAAGATAACCTAATTCTCTGTAAAATATTTCATGGTTGACAGCTCTGGACATAAAGAAGCTGGTCAGATCGCCTACTGGAATTCTTGAATTGCATTCATAGTGATACGGACAGTATTCATGGGATATGGTCCCTACCTAGACCTGCACATCATCTGCTCCTCAGGGGATTCAGTGAGGGTCCTGCCTGTAAATAAGAATCCATGATAGAGGGGCAGCAGGCGTGAAGCATGAGATTGGAAACCAAAGGCATCACACTGGGCTGTTGGATCTTAGTGATGTTTAGCAACACATAACTCTACACACAGACCCTGAATTTGGCATGGGGTAGTACACACTCATCCTCACAGGGTCGACCATGCATGTGAAGACTCTCTCACGCCCCGCAGTACATTGAGCCCCCTCTTTCACAAATGTATAATATCTTCTAAATTAGCTTCCAATAACCGAAGCGCGCTCTTGCTCTTGAGTTCTGACAAAGGATGTGTCGGGAATGAGAAGTGCACTGACATCACAGCATATTGCGGATCTGCTCACATCATTACAACTAGGTTCCATTTTAATTTCTCTGTAACATCCTGATGTTTGGTCCTTCCGTGCCCAGCGCAGCAAAGCCGGCCAAAATGCCAGCTGTGTTTCAGGGCTAAAATGTGTTTTAAGAGCTGCTGCAGGATGGTAATGTGTTGTGCAACCTGCCAGCCCATGAGTATCCCGAGGCAAATGGGAGAAGCAGTGGTTAAAAAGCAGCCTTTTTTGGGACAGAGCCAGGGAGTAATCTACCACATAAAAGCATGGCATAACCGGGGGCTATCATGTGGGATATGCTTCCCAGAAGACTCCATGTTTTTTGGGGGAAACCTCCTATTACATGGTGCCAGTGGAATTGGAAGTCCTCTTTTAGTCAATTAACATTTAAAATTAAATAGCACTTCACGTAGCCGTGTTAAGCACATTATGAAATGACAGATTTGTTTGACAGCAATGTTGCAATTGTCATACAAGAGAAGCAAAATCCTTGCAGGAAACTGGCTTTTTATGTTATTGTTATTATTATTTTTACAATATGAACAAATTTACCTATTGGTCTGAAACATCCACCTGCTTGAGCATCCTTTCATTTTGGCAATTTGTTCTGTCAAATAAGTTTGCTGGGTGAACTGGTCTGAGGTACTAAGTCCATGATGAATAGTGTCCATTAAGCTGGAATCTTACAAACCTTAAAGTGAAAACATACCTAAAACAAGAGCATCATTAGGAAAATGAGCTAAGACCCGAACCTGAAGTGTTTCTGAGCAGAGATGAATGATGGCATCGCACCTTGGTCCATTATGGACTCTATTTATACACAGGGACACAGAGGAGCAACACTAGTTAGAGGTTTCTCTCCAATTAGGTTATTACTGGTCTGGGAGCCTTTTTACTCAAGGAAATATCAGGATAGGAATTGTGTCTTTAATCAAGCATAAAGAAATCTATCATGGAATAGTTCTCTGTCCCTGCTGTTTTGTTTAGTCAAAATGGGATGTTCCTTGTGATTTGTTTACGTGAAATGACCTTTATATTCAGGATAAACATCAGAAGTACATATACTACTGACCATAAATAGTTCAGACATTGTTTATTTTAGATTTTCTTGCTAAAACATCACTGCTGGGTGAATACTGGGGCAAACTGGGAGTAATACAGAAAAAACCTGTTTGTTAGGTTGGGCTATTTTATATGTTTTAAAAAAACGGACATTTAAATTACTTTGTATATGTCGGTGTCAAAATTTGGTTCCAACACAGAAAATTGCTGGTGTGCTCACTATGTAACAAAACAGAAGAGTATAGCCAAATGTGCTCTGCTAGTATCATCACCCAGCGGGACTCTTCCAACAATTTCTCATCAAATGCTGCCATTCTGTCAGATACCGCTAGCATCTCTAAATTACTCACAAGTTGTCCTTTGGCATAAATGGCCGGCCTTGATGTACTGTCTGAGGCAATACAACATGAGCTGACAGTCATCTTTTAAACAGCAGAGTCTGCATTAGGATGCCAGAAGGGTTAAATAAGTCACATGCTCATCGCTGAGTGGACTGTGATTCGTGTCCAGTTTGATTAGTTTTCAGTCTCTGACTCGTTTCATTTCCACATGCTTGTTTTACGTTTGCTGTTACACTCTGGTTAGGGTTTGATGCCCAAAATAATGAAATACTTGGGTAGGTTCAGGAAAATTGGACCTAAAGGTTTTTGCTAGTACTGATAAATGAGATTTTTAGATTTTAGATTTAATCCGGCCTATGGCTCGTTTCTAGTATGACGAATGATGCTTAAGCAGTACATTTGAGGTTAGGTTTAATGTCAAAAATAATTAAATTCAGGAAAGATTGTAGGCTAAAATATGTATGTAATGTAATGTAAGTAATGTGTTATTATAAATAGCCTTTTTTTATCATCCCCCTGCAAATCTCAAGTTACATTGTCCCTTTGCCTTCCTTTCATCTGTTACGTTCAATGTTTGACGTCCATAGGTAACTTAACAGTAACCAAATTTTTTTACGTGATGGAAATATGGAATCAAGACTTTGAAAAAGCACCTCAGGCCTGGCAAAAGCCACATCATGGCCACTTTATCAATACTAACAAGAACCCGTAGGTCGGGTTTTTCGCTAGTATCACTAAATGATGCTCAACCAGTAAATTTAAAGTTAGGTTTAGATGCTAAAAATATTTAAATTAAATTTTGTTCAGGACAGATTGTGGGAAAAATATTTATGTACTATAATAGTGTATATATTTATTCATAAATGTCTGTATTTATCCCATCTTCTCCTTTAGAGATGGGCCAAAATGAACAAAGCTTTGCACAAAAATCGTCACACACACAGCAATTATTGACATCTGTATTGTTTTCTACAAGAATTATTATAAATCCTAATTCTTTTTGATTTTGCATTGCAATATATATATATATATATATATATATATATACATATATATATATGTATATATATATATATATATATATATATATATATATATATATATATATATATATATATATATGTATGTATGAATCTTTTTTCGTGAACTTTCTTAATCTTATTTGTCCAGTCTGGAATTGTGTTGCTACGTGGCAGCCATGTTGCTCTTATTTTAGACAGCTAATGCTATCTACGAAAGCAAACAAAATGTTGTGATGCTACTTTAAAAGCAGTTTTGTGCACATATGTGTGCACAAAAGCATTTCTCTTGAGGCCCTATAAAAAGCTAACTACTTTTTCTGGAATAGCAACCTTCATAAACTGGAAACATAGTAAATCTCTATTGTGTTTGACCAATATTTAAGAAAAGCGTCATTTTATATGATTCATCTCTATGCTTAACACATAAGACCTTGTCCTAAAGAGTTATGTTTAGGGTTAGGAGCACAAATATATTACCGGTAAAAGTTGTCCATAATGTGAAGTATAGTGGTGTGGCATGCGCACAGCATGAGTGACAGGTCAGCGTACAGCCCTGGAATTCCCCTGCGCTCTTCATCGCAGGACATGGTGGCCTCACTTGAAGCCGAGCGAGAAATAAAGGATTGCCTTCTGTATTTTTTCATTAGACTTTTCTTTTGCTACTGAATACATAAATCCATTGTGGCAAGATGCAATATGTATCATGGCACTCCACCTGCGGACGTCTCATAATGGCTGCCATGTCCCTCCAGTCAGGGATGATAAGTGAACCCCCCATGAATGTTAATGATAGTGATCATTCTGAACCAGCCTGCCTCTCCGTCTTCACTCACAGCCCGGGTGTCACACACAGGGTGGCAAGGTTCAAGGGACTAAAGTGAAAACAAACACTCATATATAAATAAATTAGAGCAGAAATGAATGAATGAGAGTCTGAATGAATGAATGTGTCTAGGTGCACCAGAAAAAAAAACAACAACAAAAAAAACCACACACAATGGATGCATGGACATTTTTTTAAATTACTTTTATTTATAAATTTGCAATTCCTGGCAGCTTTTTGTTTATAGCGTTGATTAATTATTGTGTCATTTTAATGCAAAAGTCCATGCCACTGTAATATTTTTATTCAGAAGGACTTATTTCATTATTTACAGAGCCCAGTAAACACAAGGGAGCAGGTGGGTTCAAACAGATGTGGCTGTTTACATGACCGCAATAGTCTGGGCTTCATATCTGGCCATTGCTCGTAAATAGCTTTGACAACATGCACACTTGCTGGGCCAGACAAAGGCTTGATTCAGCTAATCAAAACTGACAATATTGAAATCACATTGAGCCTTTTTCTATCAAGTGCTATGAGTCAAATGGGAGATGAGCTTAAGTATCCCAATAAGCTTAAACAGCACACTTACGCACACACGAGTTGAAAAAAGCTGGGAGGATTCTGCTGCCTGTGATCTACACAACTGTAAACCAACTCAATCACCTTTTCCTTCCACTGCTTTTTTCCCCTGCAACTTTCCCTGCTGTAGCGGTCTCCTTCGGCATTCAGTGAATTGTTCTGACCGACCCGGCACCTCTTTCCAAGCCACACACGCAGCTCGAGTAACAGGCATGGGAGAAGGCAAACACAGAGTCCATGCCAGCTCATCCCCCTCTCTGCATCTCACCGCTTCCTCCTTGTCTAACTTTGCCAAAGTCATTGGAACTTGCCAAATCTGGTCATGCCTGCTTAGCTTGCTGGACTGATTGTGCCAGAAAAGAAAATAAGACACAGATGTATACAAACTCTTGGTGGTGCCAGTGGAGAGACAGCTAATGGCTTCATCTCGACCCTCCCATTGTAGCCGGACACAGGTGGGGATAATTAGAGATTTCTATCTTCCAATCAAACTTCCTTTTTTTGTGCTGCTTGTGACAGCTAAAAGGAGGCTATGGTGCAAGGTAGAGCCACTCCCATCATTAACCTCTTGACTCCAACATCATACGAACCACTTCTCCTTTACCGCTTGTCACACCAGTGCACCGTACCTACCAACGGTTTGTGTTGGTGTAAATGGAGGAAACTCTGAGATCTCCAAACAGACACCAAGAAAAATTAAGGGGGAAAAAAAGCTCCACAATAAACCATATTCTGTCTGGCCAGATTGTGACACAGCAGTAAAAGAAGCACAGCAATAACATCGACAGAAGAACTCAAGAAGTATTTAATAGCCAACACTAATATCCCACTCCAAACAACTCAAGCTTGGCAGACCCAAAAAAGTAAGAAAAAATAGTGAAGAAATGCTGTTTTTTCAGGCTTTTGAAAATTGAATACCTTTAAGTTCATCGTGAAAAACCGTAAGGTGTCTCAATCCAAACTGCCGCCTCATTTAATAATTTATGTTCCCGAACTCCAGATGTTTGAATGAGCTCCAGACTGTGACCTCTGTCCTCTCTCCGGGAGCCTCCTAATGAAATAATCCCGCACGAGCAATCCCCGATGCTAAAGCGGAGTACTATCATACACAATTGTGTGCTTCAAAAGGCTCGAAAAGCCCTTTTCCCCCCGTTAGCCTGAGTGACAGCAGTGAGACATGTGTCTTCAGATGAGAGAAGGCGAGTCTCATTATGCCGTATTTGGCTGACACTGAGTGATTCAAGTGTTCCTGGACAATTCAGACACACTGATATAAAACACATTAAATGTCTTTCACAGCACTTTACCTGACACCGTTCATCTACGCTCATCTGTTATCCCTGACGAGCCGGCTTTTGTCGCTGCTTCACGTCTGGGATCAGGACTGTAGTGAGTGGTGAGTAAAAAGGAACCGTAATGAAACGCACAAAAATAAAACTAACAAACAAACAACCAAAAAAATCACAACTTCAGCTCTTAAGATGAAAATATCAACCCCATCCCCTACACCCCCCACTCCTTTTTTGCTTTTGAGAGGTGAAATACAGTTCAGTTCATAAACATAAACCTGGTGACAAAGCCAAACTGGGAAAACACAGCAGGAACCAGCTGCTGTATGTTTTTGTCAAATTTGATAGACCACATGCAGATAAAATCAAACGGACTGTAAACTCAGGTGACGCATACGGCTGTCTGACAAAGTAACCCCCCCAAAAAGATGCTTTCTGGTGTTCTGTAATAATTCGTGACATACCATAATAATATTTTGACATCCTGCACTAAAAAAAGACAACAGTGACTCAGGAAGGCAGGTATCTGACATACAGCTTCTTTAGGAGTGCCGGCCATACAGACAAGATGACGCAGTCGGCATCCGGAGACACAATCATTGTGACAATGTGGATTTGCAGCTCAGTACAGATAAGCACGCCCCACCTCCTGTATATATATTCAGAACAACTCGGTGAATTAAGTAGTAGCTCGGTAAGCCAGAAAGTGCTGCCTAGTTTGTGTGGAACTCATTGTTTAACTATGCAATGCACATAATCTCAAAAAGCAATTAAAAATACCAAAAACAAGCTCTTACCTTCTCCTTGAGCGAGATCTCTGAAATAAAGTAAGTTATGTCTGTTTAGTCAGTTACACTTGAAGTAAAGGTTTGTCACTTTGTCAGCCTCTATCAAAAACCAACAAACCAAAGTCAGCACCCGGAACCGATACTTGCAAGCCAGAAATTGTTAGCCTACATTCCTCTTCTTTGACACTAAGGCGTTGATCCTCATTCTCGCTACGAAGACTTTGAGGTGAGAGTGAGGCGAGGATAGAGATATGGTGGAGGCGGTGATAGGGCAGGTGAGTGGAGAGAATGCCAAGCCCAGTGGTCAGCGGGTAACAGAGAGAGGGCGGCTGTCACATCCTGCTGACTTAGCCAAGACAGATGAGACAATCAGCAACCCAAGGCCTGGACAGCACTTCAACCCTGCCTGCATCCTGTGTTTGAGGGCAGCTCGTCCACAACATCTCAAACCTGATCTCACCTTTCTCTTTGCTGAAGTGAGGAGATGAGGTCATGGCTGTTCTTGAGTATTTCAAAAGTTGAAAGGTATGTGATGTACCCTTCTTTTAACTTGCAGATACGAATTATTTAAAAGCAGTCGTTTAACAGTGACAAACCCATATTTTCCCCTCGGCTGTATGAAGTGCATAAACATATTTTAGCTAAATGATTTAGTGTTCAGGCCCTTAAAATTACTGTTTTGGTTTTATCTCTCACAAAGCTCTAGCTTGCAGCTGTTTATAAGCAGGAAAAAAAACAGTCATATTCATTCATTCATTCATTCATTCATTCATTCATTTATTAGTTCATTTCAGGCACAACAAAATACATATATTGAACATAAAGTGCACAAAACAAACAAACAAAAAAAAATTACCTGAAAAGGAGTGGGACGAAGAAAACTTATTAAATCCCACCCCTATACTCACTCATCAACAAAAACAATAAGCTTCCCGCAGCTACGCCCATCGTTGCAAAGCATCATACATATACATACATACATATATATCTACACACACATGTACATATATGTACATACATACGCGCACACTTTTTTTTTTTTTTTGAATCCATACCAGCAATGGTAAGAGAACAGACATTACAGAGCACACTAAAACCATCATTGAGTATACTGTGACCAGACCAACTGTTTGTAGAGGAATTTAAATCTATGAATATTTTTGCATTGTTTCAGTTGTAAACTCAGACTGTTCCAGATTTTCACACCACATACAGACACACAAAAACCTTTACGGGTTGTTCGAATTCTGGGTAATTTGAATTTTCCGAAGCCTCTCACATTATAACCCCTTTCTCGAATTTCAAATAAAGTTTGTAAATTTGCAGGTAGAAGTTTATTAAAAGCTTTGTATATGATTATGGATGTATTGTAATTAACCAGATCCTGGAATTTAAGTAACTTTGCCTGAAGAAAGAGTTTGTGAGTATGATCTAGATAACCAGCCTTGTGAATAATACGCAGTGCTCGTTTCTGTACTGTAACTAATGGATTAGTTGTATTTTTATATGTGTTTCCCCACACTTCCACACAATATGTAAAATATGGAAGGACCAGGGTGCAGTACAGAGTACGAAGTGCATCTTTATCAAGGTATGGTTTCACTTTATTCAAAACTGCGAGGCTTCTGGAAATTTTGGTTTTTATGTGTCTGACGTGGGGTTTCCATGAAATTTTATTATCAATTACGACTCCCAAAAATTTGTTTTCACTCACATTATCAATTGGTACACCTTCAATGATAATTGGCAATTCTATATTATATTTTAAATTACCAAACAACATTGCTTTAGTTTTACTTATATTTAATGATAATTTATTTATATCCATCCATTTTTTTATTAATTTTAGCTCCTTGTTTACGATCATTACAAAATCAGTATAATCATCGCTGCTGAAAAATATGTTGGTGTCATCTGCGAACAGTATGAGTTTAAGTACTTGAGAAACATCAAAAATATCATTTATGTATACATTGAAAAGTTTTGGTCCCAACACTGACCCTTGGGGAACACCACATATAATACCAAGTTTCTCTGAATGGTAATGCCCTATGCTAACATATTGTTCCCGACCCGTTAGGTAACTTTTTAACCAGTTACCAGCTTTCCCTCGAATACCATATCTTTCCAATTTATCCAATAAAATTGAGTGATTGATTGTGTCGAAGGCCTTTTTGAGCTCAACAAAAATACCAACTGCATATTTATTTTTATCCAGTGCATTAGTAATTTCTTCTACTGCCTCAATTATCGCCATTGAAGTGGTTCTTTGCGTTCTGAAACCATACTGACCAACATTTATTATTTGATGTTTTTCAAGGAATTTTTCTAATCTTGAATTAAAAAGTTTTTCTAAAATTTTTGAGAATTGAGGCAGTAGAGAAATAGGCCTATAATTGGTAAAACTGTGTTTGTCATTACTTTTGTATAGTGGTATTACTTTCGCAATTTTCATTTTTTTTGGAAAACAACCGGACTGAAATGATAAATTACAGACATATGTTAAGGGACTAGCAATATTCAGAATAACCTGTTTAACTACAGACATATTTATGTCATGATAATCCATTGAAGACTTACTTTTACATTTTAATGTGATATTTATTACTTCTTGCTCATTTGTAGCAGAGAGAAACAGTGAAAAGGGATTTGATTTTATATTAATGATATTTTCATTTTTTTGACACGGGATGTCCGCTGCTAGTTCAGGGCCAACATTTATAAAAAATTTGTTGAACCCATCAACAATGTTATTCATGTTGTGATTTTCACCATTTGCATCAATGAAATATTCAGGATATGATGTTCCAGAAGATCCTTGTTTAATTAAGTTATTTAACACATCCCAAGTTCCTTTTATATTGTTTTTATTTTCATATAATCTTCTTCTATAATAAAGTTGTTTACTCGTTCTTATAATATCAGTCAATTTATTTCTATATGCTTTATATCTTTGTTCCACTTCTTTTGTTTTACTTTGATGAACTGTTTATACAGATTGTTTTTCTTTTTGCAAGCATTGATAATTCCTTTTGTGGAAGGAATTATGGCTATTCAAACTGCATGCTAATTGTCCTGCAATAAAATGAAGACTGAAAATCTTTCATATATGCTGGAGGAAGAAAGGTTTGGACACACCCACGCATTCATATGATTGATTCAGTGATAATTGTAGGGTCTTTACCTCACAAAGAAAGCAGCTTGGGGCAACTGTTGTGTGATTTGGCGCTATATAAATAAGTCTGAATTGAATTGCATATTGGGTGGTGACACATTGGCATGACCAACAAACACAAAAATCCACAAGTGGCACTGATATTCAGCAAAAAACGTAAATGTTGGTAAAACATGTGAAATTGGACAAAATGTTGACACTGATTTCTGGACTTTAACTAGCTTGTAGGTAAAGAAGGGAATACAAAGTCTAAGGAGCTTGGAAAGAAAAGCGTCTTGATAGGGTGGGGCCAGGTTTAACAATGAGCTCACCCGAAACCCTGGCTGATTGGGACCCACACCCGCTTTCACACCTTGGCTCATGTGATTAGGTAGAGGATCATCAGGGGGTCCTTTGTCCCTCTTTGGGGGGAAACTCCCACTGGGTTTAAATCTGGGACTCTCCACCATTTGACCCTTAGAACTGAAGAAGCTTCTCGGATGAGAGGTGAAACGTCTTCAAGCAACTTAAAGAAGTCCAGACGCTTTTCTTTCCAAGCTCCTTAGACTACGATGACCTGGATGACTGAGAACCTTCACAGACAAGGGAATACAAAGCATTTTTGACTTAAATACCAATCAGCTACTGTGATACATCAAGAGTTCTATTAACAGTTTAAAACAGAAAAAATGCTTGAAGGTAAACTGAGAGGATTTCCCAGGGATGCAGGGAGCTCCCACGAGTAGGTAGTTGCCACATTTTGCAGAATTTGCCAGTTTATCCAGGTGTGTGCTTCAGTAGGTTGTATAGACTAAAATGGCAAACATGTAATGTGTTAATTTGTCTGACAGCTCCACATAAAGACTAATGTTGATCTTTGTAAAAATAGGCGACTGTTTGCTAGCACATTATCAATAATGTGTTTGTGATGCAGCTTTATTGTAGCTTGCATTCATGATATATACATATTTTAGCTTTTTAAATCTTTGTGAACTAAAAACTGGGACAGTCTCGCAGTTACAATCTGTTGGTTCGTTTCCCCGCGTGATACGCCTTCAATAGAGAGTACTGTCTGGCCCTCTTTGGGGCACTAAACATGATGAGGTTGCCTTCATCAGCACTGGACTAGCATAGACGTAAGCATAACGGTTTATGAGAATGTGGCTCTAATTTGGATAAACACTAACATTAATAAAGGTGGTGTGAGACAGGGGCAACAAATCATCTGAGCCATTGTCTCATTTGTTTGAAGTAATTATGCCAAGATGTCACAATTAATTTGACAATGACATATTGATGTCCAAAAATGCAATGCATGCACAAAGCTAAAGTTATTATCACCTTAGTATGCCTACAATTAAAAAAGGAGGAAATACATTTGGCAGTATGTGTGTGTGTCTGTGTGTATGTGTCAAAAATTTCCTAAAGACCATGCTGGACCCCAGGCCAGCCTCCAGCCTCTCTCCTAATTGCATTGATTTTTAGCACAGTAAATCTAGCTGTGTCACAATCTGCACTCCCCAGGCATGATGTACGGCTCCAACGCCAGCCTGCACGTCTGCTCCCAAATTTGTTGGCTTAAAATTTGAACGGTAATGGTGTGATTAATGATTAAATTAATTAATTGCTAAATATATGCTAATTGTTTAATTGGTTGCCTGATCTATATAAGATCATTTATAAATGAAATGAGTTGATTTACAAAGTTTATTGATTAAATGTGACAATGAGTTATACGGCTGACTACCTGATTTGCAATTTTCCCAATTAAATTCACAAAGCTCTTTTAGGTGTGGTTTTGCAAAGTCTGCCCCTTTCCAAGTGATCTATACCAGACCTGACACTGCTGTAGTTATTTATGAAATCAGACAGCCAATAATGATGCATTAATATTAATGCACTGTAAATTTTCATATTGTGCTGCAGAAACCAATCCAAGAACATTTTTCATTGTATCTATATTTCACATTTTTAATGCAAATTAAAGTGGAAGTCCTCAGTAAGGTCAAGTATCTGAGATGAATGTCATTTTTTTGCTCTACAAGCTACAGGTGAATTATCTTGGGATGTGAAATGCAGTTTTAGGAAATAGCTGTCAATATGATATCTCTTTGTTTCAATGAGAAGAAACAAAAATACATTTAAAAAAGTGAATGGAAATTTTTCCTGGAATTCCTCCTTAAAGATTCACACCTGCCATTTTAGGATACATTGCAGACATGCTCTATAAATCATTCATTGACACCAAAACTATTCCTGCATTTAATGCTACGCTCCATTCCACGTGCAAGTTACCATTTCTAGAGCACTGAAGGACATACAGGAATGTTGGGAAGCATGGCATTATGGAAACCAAATCAACTGGCCTGTCAGAGGTTAGAGTGGGGTGTGTGTAGATGTGTAGGGATCTTTTCCAAGGTCCATGATAACCTGATGCACTGATTGCACTACAGTCTGCTGATTTCACTTGCTATGCTGGAGGAGGAAAACAGTGGTGCAGTTTGAGATGGTAAAGTGCAAACTGCACTATATTATGTTGCAAACACTTCGACTCTCTGCAAGCACCTCCACAAATAGCATGCTAATGCTAAGCTAGCCAAGAGGCCAGATTAACTTTAGCTACGTGAATGCCAGTTGGAGCCCAGCGGCCAGATCCTAAACTTCAACAGGTAACAACCTGATGAGCAGTCAGGCTGCAGCCTTCATTTCTATCTGTTCATGTTTCTAAAGTAGAATAATTGTGGCTCTTTGTGCTGGTTTTCATCTTTGCTTTGTCTTTTTGGCTTTGTGTTCATTATTAGGATAACATTGGGATAATGTCATTAGGATAGAGATTTGTGTTGGTGTTGGCGACAGCAGCCTCAAAGTTTATGTTGTTAAATGGTAATTATGAGACAGTGTGTTTCAGGTCCTATTATATGGAGAAGAGCAAAAGTAATCCAACGTACTGGATTACTTTAAAGAAAAATTGTTCTGTGTAATTTATGTACTACATTACTTTTTTTGAGTAATGACCATAGCACTGATCTCTACAACAAAGAGTGGAAATACCTCCAACATGCACAAACATTTAACCAAACAGCCTGCAGTGAATTAGCAGGAATGTAATTTCTTTGATTTGGTGCCAGTGAGAACAGAATGAGAATCAATAAGCAATTCAATCAATAAGTGATATTGACAATGAGCTCAGAGTCTCTAAATTCTTTTCAACTCCCATCCATTATAAGCAGTGATTTTTTGTGACTTGATTAAAAAAACAAAGTACCAAAAACAAACGTTTGTTTTGGTATAAAATCCATAATTACAAACAAAATATATTTTTAATATATTAAAAAAATAGAACTCTCCCAATCCTGTTTTTAATTTTAATCTAATATGTACATTGTATAATATATGTATTATGTTATCATTGTAATATTATATTATATGTATTAATTTAGATTTCTTTGATTTTCCAACAAAAAATTAAAAAAATACGAAAAATAAGAAATTATTTTTTACATTCCTGTGTTTTGTATTTGTGGTTTGACTTTAAGATTAGCATTAAAATTAGAGTGTACAGTAGTGACACAGCGACATCGTCTAGCATCAGATAAAGGCTAGGTCTGATCATACAACAGTTTACTGGCTACACTGTATGCTATTCATGGTTTTTTATTCAAATAAAAATGATACATTTGAATAGAAACAAATAGAAAGAGAAATGTACACGAGCTAAGGTTTTATATACTGGTACCTCTCATGTGAATGTGATAACTCCAAGTTTCGCTGCCATTTGCAAAAAAACATGTCAAAAAACTATAATTTGATACCAACTCCTGAAAGCAATGTGCTGGAATCAAAAGCAACAGAACTTATCATTTATTAACTTACTTGTAAGTAATGTACGAAAAAAGAAACCATCTGAGGTGTGTTAAGATGAAGTGAAGCTGTCCCTCTTTTAGGAATGGGCTTCCTTTCCTTTAGTTGAGTAGGCATCAATAAATGGTTCACAGATGATACTCTTTGCTAATGTACACAGATGTAAATGTTTTAAATAGATACTGTGGGTAATAAATAAATCAGCGGTCCAATCTAGCTGGCTAAGCCCAGCCCTAGATTGATAGCAATGGTAATTTATGGTATTGAGCTTCAGCAAAACACTTTGAAATAAATAATGGACTTCAATGGTCTGCAGTCACTCTCTGCTGTGGATCTGGATGAGGAGCAGAGGCAAAGTTTGATGACAGGATGCAGAGACCAAGAGACAAGACTCTTATGTGAAGCATGACTAAATAATCCTTTTGTTTCTTTTACTGATAATTTAAAATAATCACTAAATCCAAAGACTTTCCATACACTACATATAACAAAAATCTTTAATTGAGCAAAATGATGCTTCATTCCCATTGTAATTAAGATGTGTGACTCTCATATCTAAACTGGCAAGAAAATAAAATTTTCTGACCATTTAAAGTGTGCGAGGTAGAGAAACCTTGAAATTCGTTTATTTTTTTGGAAAAATCGATTGGGCCAGTTTCGCTAAATCGCTGTGATTCAAGGCCAAAAATTCTATATATAAAGCACACAAACGTGCATGTTTGTCAGGACAAACTCCTCATGGTACAAACAGATAAAATTCAAAAATGAAACCCAGGTTTTTTCTAAATTCAGTACTGCCAAGAATCCTACCTTTCAGACACATTCATCTTCTTCTTTGTCTTGTCTCCCACCGTCTGTTTATTCTGGCATTCATCAGTACCATTACTGCCATGCCCGTCAGATCTCTTCGAGGAAATGAAAAACAGCAGTCATTTTAAGGCGCAGGTTAAAGGTTAGTTCATGTAGATGGAGTCTGGCACATCCCTCCTTGTACGCTGGTATATTCACTGTCGCTCAGTGCATAATGTACTAAAAGTAGACCTGAAATTTCATAAAATGCCTCTTTATTTAGTATCAGACTTTTAACAAATGCCTTGGGATTTGATTTTATATAGGACGCACAAAGGCTTAAAAGGGTGTCAGCATGAGTTCATGGAACAAAATTTACTAACGGGAGACAGAGAGAAAAATCTACCCGAGTAAAAGTGTCCTCCACTTAGCACTCAGCTCTTGAGAGGAGATTTACCTCTGGAAAAATTGTTCCATGAGCGAAATTCATTTTTTTTCCTGTTTCAGATGCCTCATTACATTATATCCATCCCTGCGAGTAAATGAAGAGCAATTAGCTCTGTTAAATTCTCCAAAAGGCCACAGTGGCAATAAAAAGGACTGATTGTACAGGTGGCAAACATTCTCTCGTCTCCGGGAGAGGAATGCACTTTTGCTAATGTTGGCGGTGTTGGTCCAGAGGTTACGTGGCTTGTGGTGATTTTTTTTCAAGCTTTTTGTAGTTCCTCGGAGGTGATGAATGGCAATGGGTATAGTGCCAGTAGCAATGTCTCTAGAACTAGCTTATTCTGTGCTGCCAAGCATGATTTATGACAAGAAAAGGGAGGGGGGAATCTCTGACTTCACCATTTGCCCTCTTGCACTTTTCCATATTGTCCAACAGGAGTTTAGGGGTATTGGATTGACAGAGCAACTGCACACATCTGGTTTGGGGATATAGCCAGACCTTTTCCATGCCAACAACCATTTTAAGGAAATAAGTGCGAATGGGAAAATGGAAATATGAAGAAGCAAAAGAGGGAGTAGTATCCATGACGATTAACAGCCCAACACAGTTTGCTGTCAAGTATTTTATAACTTATATGGACTTTCTAAAGTACATAGCTAACAGAAAATGGATATTTTTAAGGTTATTGTCTCACATAGAGACACTGTGGACATTCAAATCAACCATCATTCAGTGAAGGAAACACTGCTGCGTTTAGGTTTCCTGTGAACTGAAAGTTTTATGACAACCTGACTGAGGGAAATATTTCGAGAGTGCTGGATGCAACCTGATCAATAATGAGGGAAAAAATGAGAAAGAGAAAACGGTCAATAACAATATCAATGACCTCTCACAAGCACGTTATGTGCCAACGTTTATCCAGATAAAGCAGGAACAACCCCAGGCCACGGACCGTTGCCGTGGTCCGTGAGTCGTTTAGTACCAGGCCACGAGAGTTGAGGCTCGGGTGTGAAATTTATGGTTTTCAGGGTATTTATCGTTATTGTTTTATCATTTTTATCATTAACTTGGTTTCCCTGGGTCTTTTTCCGTGTGTTATGAATAAATCGTAATTTTTTGGTACCGGTACTGGTTTTATTTTGTTGTATTTATCTCTGACACCTTAAAGGCCGGTCCGTGAAAATATTATCGGACATAAACCGGTCCGTGGCCCAAAAAAGGTTGGGGACTGCTGATTTAGTTGATAGTACACTGACCAGACTGAATGCGAGCTCACAGGAACTACAACCTTTACCAACTTAAGCTAAAGTTTATGATTTTACTTGCAGATTCTGTGATTCGTAAATGAACATGGTTATAAATTAAGTCTGATTGTTTACAGACTGTTTTTTTATCCTATTCATTTAAAAAGAACACACTGAGAGGGGCTGTTCAATATATTGGACTTCTTTTATAACACTTTTCACGTTGTGCTGTTGCTGTTTTTACTTGCATATCTTTCACCTTTCACAAAAAACAACAGCACTTCTCAGACGAATGACTAAAAAGTGTTTGGCTCGTGTAACTGCATTCGAACCGGCACACATAAATACTGTAATATGCAATGATCAAGAGCTTATTTGATAAGCCTATACAGTACTGCCTCCCTCTAACCTCAGGCCGTAAGTCCATTCCAGCGAGAGTTCAAAATTTACTTTAGTTTGTTTTTCTCTCCGCCATAAACCCTGGCCATCAAGTGACTAACTTCCAAACAATCTACTGTAATATATAGCAGCTATGATAAATTCAGTGGCAGTGATGCAGCTGTGGTCTCAGGTAATTCTGGTAGAGCATTTTATCGTTCAGACATGGTTTTAAAGACCTCTGTCTTCTTAAATAATACAAAATCAATGCGGATAAAATGTTCAAGGAGGATTTTAGCGCCATAAGGATGAATTAGACATTCAGAAACGATTAATTTCCGCAGTACGTGGCGTCATATTTAGATTTAATAAAAAGTTTTTAATAAAGCAGATTGGAAAAGGGATCCTTGCCTCCATTAGCTGGATGATGGATAACTGAGAAAGGTGAACAGCCACTCATTAACACTCTCTTAAATTACGAAAGTACTTGCCGCCCCCTCCCCCACCTTTCATTTTTTTCCCTTAAATGAGATAAAATAATACTGAGAGGATGAGCACTGAATCAAGTCCAACCGTAATTAAATACGCTGATGGGGTGAAAGTGGTCTGCAGTGCTGGTGGTGTTTAAAAATGTTGCTGTGTGTTAAAATCACTCCGGTGTCAGTTCACACCACAGTCTGTGGGAGTGTGACGACTCAGACTTAAAGTGTCTGACAAGCTTCAAACAAGGATGTAACGCACTTTTCTTTCTTTGAATAACCTGTTTTGTTTGGTTTTTAAACTGGAGATTTTTTATGGGGAATAGGTCTTCTACATATACACGACCGTTCACCTGGAGAAAAAAGCAAAATGCAGAATTATCAGGATTTATCAGAATTTTGAAGTTTACAGATGGCCTGGTGTTGAACTTCAATCTAAAAAGAATAATCTGTCAGGTTTTCGGTGGCAATGACACAACTTATTGGCTCACAACAGCCTCATAATCAATAAACAATTTAAGTAAACATCACGGCAGAATCTTTTGCTGAGGTTTTACTTAAATCAAACCATGTCATTAATAATTCTGGTTTCATCAGGGTAATGGATCAGCCCGGAGAACGTGAATTATTTCGCTTGAGCATCATAACAAATACATAAACGAGGCAGCCCTTCACTGAAATCTTTACAGCTTCTTCTCTGATTTAGAAGAACGAGACACACCCAAACTCTGCTGCTCACGTGCAGACCCGGCTGCCATAATAACGCGCAATATGACGATTAACAGTGAGACAAAGTCATTCATCTGCGACCTGCCCCATTTAGAAAGCAGGGGGGACACATTCTCTCTGATAAACAGATGTTATATGGAAAAGAGGAATGTGTTTAACTCAGTTTTGATGAAAACTGAGAACAAAATAAAAAATAATTATGTTTTTTTTTTAAACTACAGCCTGTACACACTGCAAAATCCCATGTCATGAATTAGACTTCTTAACACCTGTTTATGATTAAATTGTACTCAGTCCTTGTTAGCAATATCATCATTAACATTCTGGATTTATCTGCTTGACGGCTTGATACCTTTACCTACTGCAAACTGATATAATGATTAAAAACAGCATTGGTGTTTATCCTACTCGTGATGATGTTCAAATCTATCTCCAGTCTTCTCCAGTTTTTGTTTTTGTAAACTTACAAAACCGTAAAGGAGAGTAATTTGCTCCTGTGTCAATATAATATGCTAAAAGAAAGAGTAGGGACTTTAATCTTTCTCACCATAAACATTGCATAATTTTAACCTGTCAGCTTTATTCTTATTGCAGGTTAAGCACTACAGTAGACACAGAAAATGGAGACAGGTGTAACAGAGCATCTGATAAAAATAGAGGTCACAAGGTATTCTTCATTTTGCTGACTACTCCAGATTTGGAACCACTTGGGACGCTGGTATATAGGACGCCTGCTGTTAAAACACCACCGTGCACCACCATGATTACAACTTGATCCTTTTCCACTGAAAGCTCATGCCGCTGGAAATCAAGTACCCCGAGGCTTACAGCACGCAGCCCAAGGCCTAAAAGGTAATAGCATGAAATATAGATACGGAGGTGACAGATGTTTACAGTGGGTCGTGAGATGGCATTGAGACACAACACAGTGGCTCCCTCCATTGGAGAGGAACCTGATGAGTGGTATAGTAAAGAGATGGAGTGATATAGGAGGTGCTCTGGCAGTGTTTGCAGGCAGATCATTAGGATCCCTCTTTAACTCAACCCCCAGTGACAATCTATTGCTCTCCACCCCTGTCAGCGAATCATTATGGTCTGATCATTAGTGACATCGCCACATGCCCATCACTCAGGCTGGTGCCATATTGGCAGATGAACAGCCTCTGCCCCAGGCCCACTAATCTAGAGACTTCAGGCAGGGAGGATGAAGGAATGTTCACCCAGCACTGAAAACAGTGTTGAGGGGGACAATAACTGGGGTAGTCCTTATAATTTTAATGAAACACTCTACATTCTGGCCTTGATTTAAAACGCTCTGTGATTGTCTTTTAAAGAAATATGTAAATATTCAATAGAAATCATGTAATAAAACAGCAATGCAGATATTTTAAAAAAATCCCTTTTGCATGATATGCATATGTCAGGTGAGTGTTTAGATTGTAGTCTACACACGATCAGAACAGTTGTGGTTTGGGAGAGCTAGTCTTCTTGATACAGAAAAATACCCCTCTGTGACTTATTATTAATTATTATTATCATTAATGCACATATTTCAGTGTAAGAACATAATGTTTAGTGAATTAGCTGGTTCAGGTGAAACCTGTTTCAAACTGTGATGTCATTATATTATTATGGAGTTATGTGCTGACTATTTTCTTCTCAACTGTTACTAAAGAAATCAGAAAATGCCAAGAAATTGCTACTTTTTACTTTAAAAAGTAGCAAGAAAAGCGGTCAATAAAGGAAGAAGTACAGTTGCTTCTGAGAGAAATTCAGAACAACAAAGAAAAGAAAGACTGAAGTGCAAAATTAAGATAAGATACCTTTAGTTTCATTGCACTATGTTGGGCCTATACATCAAAATTCAGGTGCACTACCTGAAACGTGCTCAGAATCTGCTATTGAACCACACATGCAACATGCAGCTCACACATACACTATTTTAACAAGCCCATTGCTCCAGTTAGGATAATGAAATAAAAAATAGGGATGAATACAATCTACAAGGTCTGTGGTTTCAGTGCTGGAGTAAAAACGGTTCACCAGTATTGTTGTCTGTGCTCAGATGCGAATGAACCTTTAGTTCAGTACTCAAGTAAATGTACTTAGTTACATGTCACCACTGCGGCCCAGCAGACATGCATGACATGAGAAATCATGTCGCTCTTGTTGCTAATAATTCAAGTTTTATTTTTAAATATTAACCTCAAGAAGCCATCAGTGGTGCTTACTGTACACTTATATCTCTTGAGAACCTCATCGTATTATATCGCTTCTTTCTCTCATCATTTCAGACTTA
Source organism: Oreochromis niloticus (assembly GCF_001858045.2). Taxonomy (NCBI): domain Eukaryota; kingdom Metazoa; phylum Chordata; class Actinopteri; order Cichliformes; family Cichlidae; genus Oreochromis; species Oreochromis niloticus. Next base: position 11,524,890 of record NC_031977.2, on the reverse strand, counting down.
ACACAAGCTGTAATTAAACAGCTACACGAGTAAGGAACCAAATCATGCATCCCATTTCAGCATGTAATACCAGCACAAAAAAGTAATTAGTTTTGAACATAGTATGCATGTTATGATTGATTTCAAATGGAAGAACTCCAGAGATGCTCTCAGCTCCATGCTGCATGTTCTCAGATGATGATGCAATGAAAACAGAAATGCATGGCCTCTGCTCTGTGACCTGTAAATAATTGATAAATCAATTTTCTTGACTAGAACACCAAATAATGAAGCAATGCAATTCTTATCAATTACATTTTCGTCTTAATTGTTGACTTCACTTAGCACAAAGCAGCACAGCGAAACACCATGCCATTTTTCAATTAAAAGGTCCAGATGTTTTTGGAGGCTTCAGTAGACACAGGCAGTTGTGAGAAATGCTTTATCTGCATTGTAATAATCACTAGAACATCAGCTCCAGGCTAAATTTACATACTCATGTTTTATTCCAGCCCTCTTTCTAATGCACCGCTTAATTATACTGAGCGCAGACAATGTCAGACCCCCATAGCCCCAAATTTATTATTGCACCGTGTGAAGCAGCAACCATCAAACCTAGTGTCCCTCATCACAGCATACCACAATCGCTGTGCTCTCTCTCTCTTTCTCCCTCTATGAAATTCCGATCATGCTTTTGGTTCTCAATTTCATTCCCACCACGTGAATAAAATTAATAGCAACGATTACAAAATTCAAACTGAAATCACACTTTAGACGCACTTCACACTATTTGTGGAATATCTTCAGTACTTTGTTGCTGTACTTAACACGTAACGTTAAACTGTTTAAAGCGCATCAGGAAGAATGCTTTTGGGAGCCAAAGACAGTCTTGATAAAGAGATGGAATGTAAAGGTTTTTAATACTGAAGACATAAACACTGGGGTCATTAATATATGCACAATGTCTTTATCATTTCGTTCTGTGAAAATTAGATGAGTATAAAAGTAATAGTATACACATGATTCAAGATTCATAATCAGGATATTTAATTACTAGAGAACATAAGCATAAAAAACATGCCCCATTTCAAGTGCAATTCTGCTACTGAAAGTGTTATGTTATGATTACATAGACTGTATATAAAAGATGGACTCGCATTCAGAATCACATTTTGAAGCCTCAGTATTAGTGTCTTGTCATTTTTTAAGCAAGAGAAATGTATTATTTACAACAGAGCATGACATGCTAAGCTATCTGGAACTTTGCTAATTAAAAACAAACAAACAAATAAACAAGAAATTATTACTTTTGGCTAACATGTAGGTTACTTTCATTTTAAAGATTTAAAGTTCAGTATCCACAGATTCCTCTGTGGTTAATATGCATTTTCCTAAGTACTCATTCAAAGTCAGCAAATGAATAAAGAACTAAACAGATGATAAATAAACAAACTTACATCCAACTAAAAGTGTAATCGCTGCAGCTGATTTTAAAGTTTCACCATCGTAATTCACGCTCTGGTTCTTGTGCAGGGTGGCTTCTCATATTGCGGGGTAAAACAGACATCCTAAGTACACAGCATATAAAAAGAACACTTCTTACAGCAATTCAAGCCGACATCTCTAGTTTGGTAAGGTCACATGTTCCATTACAGTGAGCAGAGAGTGGAATCCCTGCACCCCCTCCATCCTCCTCCCGCCCAACCCGACAACTCAGCCCTGCTGCACACCAATCCCTCTGAGGACAGCCAAGCATGGAAGAAATATTCTTATTTAGATGAGGGCTCTGCAAGGGGCATAGTATGGCATAACAGAAGAAGAATACAATGTACTGTGGCAAGCACTGAGAGTGACTCCAATACAGCCTCTTTTACAGAAGGCAATCAAATCTGGCAGTCATGTGTAAAGATACTTATCTGCCTGGAGAGGATTTCAACACCATATTTCTAGGAGAAATGGAAATCAATGCTGACAGCAGCTTGTCACTGTTATATATTCAGAACATCTGATCTCAATAGAGAAATTTCCTTGAGAAAAAAAAGAGGGGGGTGGGCGCGGGGCTGGGGGATAATGAAGAGATATTTGGTGGTAAAAGGCCAGTCCTACATCCCGAATAAAGTTAAAACAGGAAGCGGGAGAGATTGCACTGTGCTGTAAGTGTTCAGTGTCCTGATGAGGATAGATTTTTCAAGAAAACACGCTGATCCTACCAGCATGCCTTTACACACTTTACATTTCATATCGCCTCGGGCATGTTCTTGCTTTTGTTTAAAGCACTGCTGCACAAATGAGATTTAGCATATTCCCAAATTCATAGACAAATACCTGTCTGCTGTAGCAGTTTTTGAGATACGTTATTGCACGGTACTTTTCTTGATAGGCCTATAAATTTATTGTCTTCTGGGGCCTTGGGAAATATGACAATACATCAGCAAAGAGAGACTTTGACATGGACAAAAGCACTTTACGAGCTGGTATTCCTGCAAATGTGGAATTATCGCCCAGCCACTGAAGAAACTTTACAATTCCAGTGAGCGGCGTTAATCAGATTTTCCCCTCCAGAGCTGTAGTTCATTGTCATTGCTAATGGAGCCTCCTCTGCAGGTTGTTGCTCTTCACTAAATTAGTGTGAAGTCTTATCCCAAAAACATTGACTAATACTGCACTTAATCTTAGAAACTCTCAACTCCTGTGAAAAATCTCATCTGGAATGACACTGATGCATCGGAGCGTTGCCCTGCATTGCATTCATCATGTTCCTGACAAAATTAATCTCGATAGGCTGAAACCAAATTACACCTGAGTTCGCACCAATTGCTCACCACAAACACTGAATAAATATTTATTGATGATATGTGTGATTTCTTCTGCACTAGTGAAGTCGTTTGAGAGAATAAAGATGAAACGAGACAACTTTTGACACAAAATTTTGGCCGTTTGAACAAAGACAAAGAAGAGCGTGCAAGAACTTGGGTTGGCTCTTCAAGGTGGAAAACTTTAGCCATGGTATGATGAAAGGAAACCCATTAAAGCTTGACTGCACTTGGTGTCGGAGAGTATAATGACAATAAAACTGCTTTCTTAGTATCTCCAGTGTGGAGTACGTGAAAAACAGCATTAGTACGTTTTCCTCTTGTAGGGGTTTGAACGGAATGTCTGTCTACCTATAAACTTTAGTATTTGCAAAGTAGTAGCTTTTACTCTCCAACAATATTCTGCTAATCATTTCGGTAAAAGCTAAAATTTTTGTAGCACGCAGCCTTTAGCCAATGTAAATTATTTTCAAGCCATCAGCGTTTCTTTTAAATGGCTCTGTAAGCTGTTCACACTGTCTCTGACTCCTTCTGTATGAGAATGGGGTGAAAAACACCCGTGTTTAGCCCTGCCAACCAAAAGCATGCACAGCTCCCGTTATTTATCATCCAAATGAACTCATTTTTCACTACTAATTAAAACATGTTGAAATGAGGAGGAACACGGAAGAAGGGAAGCATTTGTTTGAGAACTGCACAGTCATTCATTTAGACATGTATGTTTGGCTTCTGTTTAAAGAATCCAGAGTGATGTACGAACACAGAGCAAGCTGTTGTCACTAATAGCAAAAGGGAATCGTTTGTATTGTTGCCGTGATGCTGCCACAATAAAATGGATTGACGGGTCTTTAAAAAAAGGTCGACCAACCTTTTTTGGCGCCTCTTTTAAAACCCGCTGCTTCTTTAATGCACTCTCCTCTATCAGTTATACAGCAAACCAACAAGAATATTTTTAGCCGATGGGGTTTATGGCTATGTGTTGGTGATTAATTGAATAAAAAGGTGGCATTTCACAAATCATCCCTTTAATTAGTCGGCGAGCGTCAGTGTGACGACGCTGCCTCTGTCTGAAAACACGGAGACGGGGTGGGTGTACCAGCCAGAGCTCCAGCAGGGGCCGGGGCCATTAGGGGCTTTGGAAAGAGGTGGGGTGCCGAGGAGGTGGAGGCGAGGCAGCACAGCCCCAGGCAGACTCTGCTGCACACCCAGGTGCTGTTGTCAGCTGGAGTCCTGCTCCAGCTGCTCGCCAAAGATTGATTTAATTATTTCCATTCCCTCTGTCCCTGCATTTCTTTAATTCTTTGTCTTCTCTACCTTGTTGCCTTTTGGCTTCTCTCTGAAAACCCAAAGGTCTATTGTGGCCAAAACAATGCGTCGTATATATTCAAATGGCCGTTATTGGATTTCATGCAAATCTGAAGCGTCTTTTAACATTTCAAAGCGGCACAAAGAGTGTAAAATTAAATCTACTAGATAACTTGCAGTTTCCAAGCCAAATTTTGACACTCGTATCACTTAATCTGCTTCCTTTCATTCGGTTCATTTTCGCACATAATGAGACAGATTTTATAATTACAGATGTACTGCATTGTTACAGCCCATAAGTGCTGAAGGAGATTTTGGCTGTGGTCGCTGACTTTGAGGTCGCACGACTTGTGTTATCAATTCTCAATGATTTAAATTGCTAAAGTTCTTTTTCTCTTATCTGATCTTTTAAAGGGTAATGAAAGGGCCCATCTTTTTACTGAAACCCATCTTCAATCACTGTTAATGTTAACTCCATGTACACATAAGAGGGCTGATAAAGAATCATTAGTCTCGTTAATGGAATCACAGGTCCAATCCCTCCATCCTTTTCTATTGAAAAGCCCTCTTCATTTCAAAGTTGTTCTGCTTTATTAAAGCTCATTACCATTTCTCTTTTAATAAGCACTCTTTAAAGTCATTACCTGCAGTGGAGTTAAAGGCTCAGCTATTAAAAGGTTACTTTAATGTGAATAATGGCCTCCCGATATACTCAAGTTAATTACTATTGGATACTGGTTCTAGTTTAATCTAATGCTTAAACCTTAATGAAAGATATGTCACAGTACAATGAAATGGCAAAAAATTGTTCCCAATCAACACAAGTATTTGTGCTATCTCTGCTCACACAGGCAACGTCTCTCCATCCTCAGCTTCACGGCAGTCGTCCAATACATCGAACCACAACGCGCACCGTTTTCTCAGAGCACCAATAGTCACATGGTTAGCGCGGTTAATTGCAATTGAAGACAATCTTGTTAATGTTGTCTTCGTTAATCACTTTTTCTAACATTATGCCCGAGTCGGTAACAGCTCTATGGTTTGATTTCTTGGGCAAACACTCGACTTTTTTTTCAGAAGAAGAAAGGAAAGAAGAACTAATTGTTATCTCTGTGCTGATGCTGCATACATTTCAAATCATGATACCTGCAAATTAAATGTAGATACGCATACACACTGCTGTGTAGCACAGCGCTGATTATTATTTTTTATTTTTGCAAAATCAGCTTGTAAAAGCATAAAATACCTTTATGAGTCAATAGAAGTCACTGAGTATTTTGGTCACACAGACAGCCTTTCTCTGTTAACTCACAACACTTTTTAAACATGGAAGGGGTTGGTAGTACTGCCCGACTTTTAATGACTGATTTGATTTTCTCACACAAATTTCTATCTCCTGGTAAACAAATTAACATGTGGCTCACTTGGAGCTTGTGTTGCACGGGGCCCCAAATTCTTACTCAATGCTAGGCCAACATGAGCCGCCAGAGGTGTTCAGATATTTCCAAGAAAAAGAGTGAAAATTCAAAATGAACTCCAATTTTTCATTGCTTAGATTTCGCTTTCATTTTAGCCCTGTAACGCGATGCGCTTGACCTCTGTGTTGTCTTCCTTTCTGAGGGCACACAGTTGATAACGACAACTGACCTCTTCAATTTCAAACTGCTTAAAATTCACAAGTGAAAAGCCTAATTGCTGTGATCTCCACAGAACACCAGGAGTAAGGGCTATCATGAACCCTGACATTGTAGGGCACTTCACCTTTTCATAGGAGTTAGTGCTGCAGCTTTGGGAGAAATTGAAGTTGAAACGTGGAGCAAAATTGACCAAAACCCAGACAGTCAGGTGTTTCCACTGGACAGGAAAACCATAGCAACTGTCTCCTGTCATGCTCAACAACTGTCCAGTTTTGACTGTTACAGACTGGCCCATAGTTCAGGGTACAATGATGCAAATAAAGTGTAAATAAAGATGTAAATGTTGTGGTTTGGAAAAAAGTTCATTTTGAATGTGATGTCAGCAAAAACAGCGGTGTTTCCCACCATGCATCATCACCTCGTCTTTTAAAACACCCTGTAACTGTGATTTGACATCGTCTTGCATAGAAAAGAAAGACTTTTCCTCCACACAAAGCAAAGTTTGACGTCAATAAAACCTTTATATGTTTTTCCAAATTAATTGTGCCATCAATCCTTCAGTGATGAATTCTGTACTAAACATTTTCCATATCATCACAGATGCTGATGTTGGAGTTGGTAACAGCCGAAACGATCCGTCTCCTCTTCAGTCCAAACAATTCGGAATCCACGATTTTCAAAAACAACATCTGGATCTTGCTGTATAATTATTTTTGTTTACATACAGTGAATCCTGCTCTGAACACTGTGATCAGAGTTTTTATCCAGATGTTTAAATTAGGTATCGTTCTGAAATTGCTTAACTGTTTGATCACAGCCCCTCCCCCTTTTTCCAGCCTCCCTGGAAAGTTTTGCCATCCAGGTCTCACCGTCATGAATAAAAATAAACAAATATGGATATAAAAAAGTTAAAGTTAAATGAATGCATTCCACTTTTACTGACTCCAGGTTGTACATCCACACAGTTTACATGTATTTTAAAATGCTTTCCCTCAAAACAAATCACCCAGTTCAATATTATCACAAGAAAACCCAGTAATAGCTGCAATATCACCATTTACAAATTACAAATACTGCCACTAATTGCTAAAGAGCAGATTCCCTTAATTTTTAAGGATGATGAGAGAATACATCACTTGTATTTTTCCTGTAGTGAAATATGTGTCTTATTCCTGCACAGAATTAATGTGCACCAAATGTACCACATTAGCATTTTCCAGTGATATGTTTCTCTCTCTCTTAAGGTCATGCGGCCTTAACGGGAAGCTTAAGTAAGACTCATGTGCGTGTGTGTGACCCATTTCATAAATCCCATCACCTCCTCGGAGAGATAGTGGATACTAAATGTCACAAACCAGTAGGTCATCAAATCCCTTTTCCTCAACAAACAGCATTAAGACAATGATAAGAAGTGAGCAATGACTGCGTTGGAGGGCTTCACTGTGCTAAAATACTCTGATGACAACAAACGCATTCCATCATGTCAACAACAAACGGTGCATTCATGAATAGGTTTGCTGAGATGTGGTGGACAGATGCTGTTATAGTCATTGGTCTCCATGCTTGACAGATTATTTGCAGAACTTCAATGTATCTTTGAAGCCCAGGGGTTGCTTACTGCCAGCCAAACAGAAATGGCACTGTCAGAGAAAGAATGGACAGGCGACTTCCAGCAAAGAAGAGCGAGATGAAAAGATGCAACATTGTTTCTTGATCAAGAGCACGCGGCTTCTGTGGCTTTTAAGATCAAATATTTCAGCTGAAAATTGGCTGTAGTGCAGGCTGTATGGCGGTGCACTTCATAAATATTGTACTGTATGTTTCACATGAATGCCAAAAAAAAGAAAAATGGGACACAGCCACCTGAAGGTGTTTGAAGCAAACTGACAATTAAAAGTGTAATCGTGTGACTTCACAGAAGGTAAAAATAAGGAGGTTTTTTTTTCTTTTTATGCTTTTAGCATTTATTAAAATGCCTCCTAATTACACCACCTAGGCAGGCTGCTGTTTTGCTTTTTCTTTTCTTTGAGTGCTCTATGCAGGACACTTAAGAGAAAAAAAAGACAGCTGTTGGTGAGCGCGGTCACATTCACACCACCGCTTGTCAGTAACCCAACATTAATGAACTCACTCTTGAGCTGTTTGGTGCAAGAGGAATATTTTCTATCTGGCATGTTTTTAAGGGACATAAAGGATGACAAATGTTTGTAAAGGAGAAAAACAACTGTCTTAAATACTGACATGTGTGTCAAATTAACTTAATTTGTAAAGCGTGAAAGTAAAATCAAGCCTAGATACCAGGAGTACATATGAATGTGAAATAGCTGTGAAACAGGCTATTTTAGTCGAGCTTGCAATCAATGGAAGATATTTAACGGTGCAGAATTTTATAGAAAATGGAGGGAAAAAAATGCAATAGTAGCCACTTATTCTGGGATAAAATTGGAGTAAAGAAACTTGCCAAAACTAGCCAACGCATTTAACCTTTTACTTATAAATATGCATCATAGAAAGTCAGTGTAAAAAGCAACAAAAAAGTAAATTTTCTAGTAAATCATACTGAGTCAGGCTGGATCTTAATCAATTAAATATTCAACATTAAAATCTTTACCTAAGACCTACATATCAAACGCTACAGGCCTCAGTTAACATGATAAATGTTAAAGTTCATGACAGTACAATTGGAAAAAGACTTAATAAGTGTGGCTTGGTTGGAAGAAAGCCTCTTCTCTCTAAAAAGAGCATGACAGCATAACTTAGGTTTGCAAAGTTGCATCAGTGCATCAATAAACCACAAGATTTCTGGAACAAGTTCCTTTGAACAGACAAGACCACAGTGGAGATGTCTGACCATAATGCACAGCACCGTGTTTGGTGAAAACCAGACACAGCATATCAGCACAAACACCTCGTACCAACTGTAAAGCGCGGTTGTAGAGAGGGGTAATTACTTGGGCAGGACCTTGCAGTCATAGAGGTGACCGTGAACTCCCCTGTATACCAAAGTATTCTAGAGTCAAATGGGAGGCTGTTTGTCCAATTTGGTTTAAATTGGCTCATTCAGCAGGACAGTGATCCCAGGTCTAAACCTCAACCCAACTGATATATTATGGCAGAGCCATAAATAGATGCCAACAAACCTCAATGAAATTAAACAATGCTGCAAAGAAGTGTGAGCCAAAATTCCTGTGTAATGTTTTTCAAGCTATTTCTGCTAAAGGTCATTCTAGAAGCTACTGAATCATGGGGTGTACTCTTAATTTTGGTTAAATAAAAAATCACAAGCTGTTATATGTCATGTATTCTTGTTCATCTGGGTTCCACTCACCTGATTTCAAGACCTAGTAAGCACTATTTAATTTCTTTTAAATGTGTCCTGATATATAAACTCTTAGACTTGACAGAGGGTGTACCATTTTTACCATCTTTTTTTATATAACGATGACCAGTTTAAAAAAAACGACTCTCTTGCTGTTTATTTAACTAGGTCATCGGTCATGTTAGCTCAGCATTAGGAAAAAGGCTGCCTATTCAGAACTAAGCAAATATTTTGCCAAAATGTCTAATTTAAACTTTGGACTGGTTTAACATGCATGCAGTTGTGCATTTTGACTCCTTTTCCTGATGCTTCATTACTTTTCATTAATGATAAAACATCTGTGATGTTTGTTTGCACACTACTATTCTTTCATGCACCGGCGAATTTCAATATAATGACTATTTCATAATGATGAGCTGAAAATTACACAACATACTCGTCTCGCTCTCGTTCTTTCAAGTGAGGAAAAAAAAAAGACAGTAACACTGCACCCCCATAAGAGCCTCATAAAAATAATGAAACTCGCCGGTCTCCCTGTTTCTAGCAACACTACATTTGAACTTTATGTTGACAAAGCAACAAAGCCATCACTATCTACAGCTAGAGCTTGCATTATGCTGATGAATGGAGAGCCCTGCCAGATTACTTGATTTGATAAGCAGTACAACCCATCGGTAACATAATACATCACAAATTGTTTTGTCAACAATTTATGATACCATTTATCAAATGACCATCGCAGTGGGCTGAGTTATGGTGTCATAGCTGGCATAATGTCAATACTCAAGCTGAGTTGAGGGCAGTCTGGCCGCAGTGATTTAGACATGCTACACTCTGACCTCTTCTGAGATTTCCTCTTCATTACCAGATAAATTGATGATGAAAGGAGTGAAAAATATAAAATTTTATGTTTTAATCTTTATAATTAGACATAGGATGGAGATAAAGTGGATGAAATGAAGTCCGAAGTTGGTCGTGTTGAGGGCTTCTGCTGTTTTATGAAGAGAAACACAACCTATCTTAAATTAAAATTGACTCCACAATATCAAGAAAGCCTGGGCTAAAAAGTGATTAAAGTGAACATTACCCAATTTTTATGAGTCATATGATAGAATTTTACATCAGTCCATCATCAAGTTTCTGGCTACTGAGCCAAATAAATATTGCAGTGGCAGCTGGATGAGGATCCCTTGCTCTCTGACTTTCACCCCAGCTTTTTTTTTTCCACCCCCAAAATTTGAGAAATCCAACAAATTTATCGGAATTTTTGCAATAAAAGCACCATAACAAAGGTCTGATGTTATCTCTCCTGAGAATCAATTTAGGCTGTAGCCTGGATGACAATTAAAATGTAAGGCCTTAAAATGCCTGCTGAACTCGGTCCATGCCTTTGGTATTGACCAGAATATATGGCCTGTGTCCAAGCCACCACCACTCGCTGGCCAGTCTTAAAGGTTACTGCATCCACTACATGTACCCACATTAACAGGACGCTCACCTCTCTGGGTTTATGGTCTGTGTAATAATTTTAAGCAAAGAGAGAAGAGCATTCAGTGGAGACAGTAACAGCGAGAGAGTCGAGGGAGGACAAGTGTACAATGATTGATCGCGCTGAGCAGTATAGCTGTGTATTTCTTACCCCCCCCCTCCCAGATTAGTGCCTGCTCCTGATCTCTCACATCTGTCCTGACTTTCTCAAGAAACAAATTCCTTAGACTTAAAACTCTTGGGATTAAAACTTTATTGAATGGTTTACTTTTTGGTTTCAGTTATGCACATGAATGAGGTGGACAGAGTGAGGCACTGCTGTAGTAGGTGCTGTGTTATAATGAAGCCTACTGTGTTGGTCTTCATCTGTCTGTATCACCCAGATTTTTAAACCTCAAAGAAATGATCTTATTATTAGTAGCAAAATTCTGTCATGTACCAGAAACATGGTTGAGAGGTATCACGTTTTATTAGTTTAACCTCACATACAGTATTTCCTGTAAACTGTCAACCAATATTTACTATTTACTAGTACTTTTGTATCTATATTTTCTTTTTGAGACTGTGTTCAGTTTGCTTTCTATTTCTTTTGCATTTGTATTTTAAAGTTCACTTGAAAGCCTCCACTAATTTCTTTGCAGAAGAAGACTTTATGTCCAAAACACGTAAGTAGCTTTATTTTTACACTCAACAGTACATAAAGCAATTAAAATCAACTCCTCCTCGATGAGCTTCAACTTAAAAGTGCTTCATGAAAATGCAATTAACGAGAGCCACAGTCCTGCATAATGAATACTTTTAATGTTGGTGCTATAAGTACATTTTGCTGACAATGCTTTGGAAAGCAGGATTTTTAATTTAATTAAGGATGTGAATACTTTCTCCATACATACTTTTTGATTCTACTTCAGTTTTTCATTGTGTTTATGAGTTATCATGTTGTGTCTGCCTTATGTGTATTACCCATCCTGGATATTTGTGTGTATTTGTATTGTTGAAGCGTGTGTTACATGAATAAAAGTAACCTGACTCTACCTGACTTGCACCCGCATCAGAAGCATATACGTCAAAATGTTTAATGGCACTGCTTCCTGCAGATTAAACCAATATTCATGCTACTTCTATCCACTCTAACATTTACAAGCACAATGAAGATGAATTGCATGCACAGCAGCGACAAATATCAAGAAATAAATAAAATATCCAAACCAGATGAAAGGCTGTTTATAATTGGGTTAGTAATATCCCTGGCACCGTCTGCTAGGTCATTTCCTTCAATCTCCCTGAGCAACAGGGGATCATACAGGCGACACTCAGAACAGGAAGTGTCTCGCCGCTCCGTGACAGGCTGCCTTCTTGCATTCTCTCACCTTCTTCAACACCAATTCAAATACAAGGAAGCCGGGAGAAAAGACATCTTCACTCGCACTACACCCGGTGATTTCACAAATCCTTTAATGATTTCTGACCCTTTTTGTGGACAGCGAAATTGTGAACTCATGCACCCATAACTTCTCACTTAATCTGTATTACTCTCATCACAACAGAGCAAGCCACTCTATCAGTAAATGCTAATCTCCTAATTAACAAGCTAATTAGGCAATTACAGCTTTGCAGAAGGATGCCTAAATGAAATATGACAACACAGTCACTTTCCACAGCACCTGTGGGTCTTTTCAGATGTCACGATGAGAAGCATGATGACAAAGTGTTGTCTCTGCACTCATAGGTGCTTATTCCTATGCCTCGCTAAGCACATTTGTAAAAATATTGTCATTTTATTTAACCTAATATGCAGTACTTGTGGAAACAACATGTCAAATTACGTCTAAATTATTTCTCCTCAGATAAACTGACCTGCACTGTTTTCACACCAGCAGCAGTGGTTAGCGCAACCCCTCGGTTATGTAAAGATGGTTTTGTCAACTAGTAGACCCACAGTGTCTTACTGTAAGGAGCTGTCACATACGGAAATGAATTATGTTGACATATGGCTGAAAACAACGGCGAATAGGCCTGCTATGCAATGCAATGAAGAATCATGCACTGCAACAGAGGAGAGGAGTCGGAGCCGTACCTTTGAGCCCCTCTTGACAGGTATGCAGTGTGACTTGACAGCTCAGTATTTCAATGATAAATGCAGTAGTCCTGGGACTCCCATTCACTAAACTCAGGAGTGCATTGCTCCCATACTTCAAGGTCAAATGAATGAGCAAAACCACACAGACCACTAAAGACAAATTAGAGTTTTTTTCGTCTTCACATGTTGAAATTGATTGTGATGTGAACATTTCAAACTTTGGAATTTGGTAGATACACTAATGCAAACTTTCAGCATCAGTGATTTCCTTTAACTTGACCACGTCAGTCGATTTTATTGTGAAACAATTATATATTCATTTATAGGTAAGGTTTTCTGACCTATTCTAGTAAGAAAATCAGAAGCTGAAAAGTTATTTTAAGTAATGACTCACCGTATCATGACTTCAAACGAATTTCTTTCAGTAAAAGTTGCTTCCTTTTCACAACTGAGTTCTGACTCATGAAGATGAATCATTCGCTAAAACTATTCACTATTTTAATACAGTATTACGTGGACCCCTGACAGCTGCCAGGAAAATATTCAAAAAGGAGCACTTCCTGAAGTAATAAGATGATTCTAATAATGCTGAACAGATAATGCAGTGATGTAAAATATGGTCATGCCACATTGTATCTATCTTTACCATCTATATGAGACAGGTAACTTTCACAGGTGTCATCAGAGCTTAAAATGCGTTAGCTATGTGTGACATCACTATTATAACGCGCTGTTTTTGAATATTTGCCATAGAGAAAGTAAAGACCACACACTGGATCACATCAGCGAGATTTCCACAGTCCACAGCCATAGTCTCAAACCCATAGTCAGTCTCTTACTTTATTCCAGTGTCAGCTACACACCTATAATATTTTGCAACTGCATCTTGCAGAGTTGTGACTATCATGTTGACAAAATCTGTCAACAGACACACAGACGAACACCTGCCAAAGCACTAAAAAACGCCTTTGTGGTGGTTTCTGCAACATTGTCTTGACGACCACATTTTGTCACAGTGACACACACACACACACACACACACACACACACACACACACACAGGTAGACGTACACACAAAGACAAATAGAGCAAGGTTAAAACAATATCAGCTGTTACTAGTAGATATCAAACTTTCATATAAATGACAAAGACACTTAATCAGGGAGCTACAAACATATTCAAGCTTAAGAAGAAGGTGGTATTTTGTGAAGCTGCCATAGCCCCCAGCAGTCCCTCTATTGGTCAAACAACACACATCTTTGATTCCTGCCTTCATTTTGAGCTCAGCATCACATCTGTAAATCTTTGAAGCTTTATACTGTACAATTGCGACACTGCCGTGTTGACAAAATCTGTCCACAGACAGACATACAAACACCTGCCAAAATACTCAGAAGTGCTTTTGTGGTAGTTTCCGCTACAGTAGTTGTCTCCAGGAAGACAGTTTTTCATGATGACGCACTGACAGACTCACAAGTTGAACATGATGCCAACTTTCCATGTCACAGTAACTTCTGGTGTTCATCAAATTCAGACTTACATTTTCCATAAAATGAATGAGCTCTTTTTCATTTTTTTAAAAAAATCTCTTTCTCTTTATTTAAAAGGATCAACACAGTTTAATGAACATCAATATACCAAATATGTATATTTGTCAACTATACATGACATGTTTAAAATGCAAAGATGTCACATTACAGAGAAACTGGTAGTTTACATCTGTAGACGCAGGGCAGGTCAACATAAACCTTTCAAATAAGCAAAACCAAACAGATATATGACAAAAACAAATAAACTTATTGTCATTCTGCAAGTCTATTTACTTTTAAATTTTGCTTAAAAGAGTGATATACATGCTGCACATGCATGATTTAGTCTTTTTTACATCTATGATTGTTTTTGGCAAAAATGTTACAGTTTTTCTCTACATTTGATGTTTCATGAATTAAGCTAATTCCAAATCTGATAAATATGTACACATGCAACATAGTCAAAATTACAGGCAGATGTTGACTATACAGAACATCCTGTTTGTATTTTGATGAAATTAACTGTGCAAAAATAACTAAATAAATAGATATTTTAAATGCACATGTTCACTCAGTGTGCTAAAAGGTGCTTTTAGAAGAATCATGCTACATCCTGGTATATTGTAAAGTACTTTGCGTCCACAGTACAAATCAGCAGGCTAGTTTTTAAAAAAAATTATTTTACTATGAGAAATCATGCATAACGTAAAGGAAGAGTGCGCTCACAGAGGGGCTCTGCCCAAGTTTGAACCCAGGAGTCTGGCTGTGAGGCAGACGTGCTAACCGCTGAACCACCATGCTGCCTGCTGAAACTCCCACTTCCATTATTGATGGCTGCACATTCACCTTTGAACACAGTTACCAACTGGATATAGCA
Source organism: Oreochromis niloticus (assembly GCF_001858045.2). Classification (NCBI taxonomy): domain Eukaryota; kingdom Metazoa; phylum Chordata; class Actinopteri; order Cichliformes; family Cichlidae; genus Oreochromis; species Oreochromis niloticus. The sequence continues at coordinate 11,509,862 of NC_031977.2, read as the reverse complement.
CTTTTCTTCAGAAGTAATAAATAGCATTTTAGGCAGCGTTTCTGCTTTTTCAGAGGTCCAGTGAAACACTGGATGGGCCACTTTAAACTACTTAGACGTCATTTATTCAGTGATGTCAGGGTGGAAGAAAAGTGGCTGGTGGAGAATTTAACAACTCACTTGAGCAAACAAGACCATATATTGCAACACGGCCGTGCTTAAATAATGTTTATGTGACTTTGTCACTTCATTGCAGGGTAATCAGAACCAAGCAAAGCCTATTCATCAAAAGTTCACCATTAACGTCTTTGCACAACACAAGCCCTCCTTTGAAAATGTGCTTTCTTCGTATAAAACTCTGTCCACATCCTTTATTCCTACACGTTATCGCTGAATTCATTTTAACTGAAGGGAAACCCCCTATTTTCTTTTTTTTTTCTGATCTCGATGCTTATAGTAGAGGTGCACTGTATATTTGCTGCCATTCCTCCGGCTCAACAACTTGTCTGCTGCCATAGCAACTGCGAAGGAGCACAGAGCAGCGCCGCCTGCTTGTGCAGTGGATGTCACTCGTAGCAACGACCAATCAGAAGTTCCCATCCTTTTGTAAGAGCTGTGGTGAAGATGGAGGGATGAAGTGGGTGGGCTTTCGGCATCATGCATCTGCCAGCATAGGACGCGGAGCTCGTCAGTCTTCGTCATTCTCGCCCGGGATTGGTCGAGGAGCTTTACTTTCCAATAATATAAACATGTCTACTGCTTGCCTGGCTTGAACCGAGGCTTACAAGGGACTGTGCAGTTCTACATCAAACTGTATAAAAACTCTCATTATGTGTTTGCTTGTATTGCTGCAGAGCTAAATCTTTGTTATTGCTAGAGAATATGCACATAGCTGCACGTGCACGCGTGAGGAAACGAGGATACCCTGCTGCCGCTGTTGCAAGAAAGAGAGGGGACTCAGCCGTGCTTTCATCATTATAATCACCATCCTAAGTACTAGCGCTTAACATTTTGTTTTTCGGTGTTCAGGCGAGAAGTGACAAGAATATAGACCCCTCCTCTGCAGGGCGGAGCGTGCATTTTCATTTCGTATTTTGTATTTTTTTTTTTTTGTGATTATTTTTTTTCCTGCCCTCTTCCCTGCTCTGACACGTCTGCACTGAGTGAGTGGCATTGGCACACTGTCAATCGCTCACTACCGCTGCCATCAAACAACATAAAACACACACAGGCAGAGGCTGGAGCTCATAAATTTCAGAAGGGCAAGATATTTTTTTGCGCATCGCCTTTATACAGCGTTGTCTCCTAATTAATTTCTTCTCGCCGTTGCTTTTTTTTCTAGGCAGAAATCTCCCAACTTTTTGTACATTTCATATTTTTTGTAGTCACATTTGGAAACCTTGCTGCAGATTGTGTATTTTTTTTTAAATACTGTCAGTTGTCGCGGGGATAATTTCTGCACATTTATAGTTGACACCTGCGAGCCTAAGATTGTTTTTTTTATTTGTTTACACGTTTTCACAGCGGATATCTTTTTTTTTTTTTTTTAATTTTGTTGCCGGTGCTTCACGAGGAGGATTTGGACATTTTCGAAAGGAAATGCGCCGGGAATCCCACGAAGAGCGTTAATAAATGAGAGACCACCAAGGACCGTTTCTGTCTCTACCGCCCGTCAAAACCCAGAGAAAAGACTGATTGCTATGAGGATCCGTGCGGGATGTGATGGACCGTCAATTTTGACAAACAAGTTTTAAAGAAGAAGAGAAAAAAATATTTATGCGATTTTCTACAAACACAGCCAAAATCAGCGTTTTGGCACTTTGGACCGCGCGTAAAGCGACGACAACTTGGACACAAGATTTACGCTAAATAATAATAATAATAAAAACTGCTGCATATTTTTGACAAAAATCGCGTGTGTGCTGCCTAACGCCGAAGAATCACACAACCGTACATCCTTCCAGTCTGCGGCACATGTTGTAGCCGATTTCGTATATGAGTTTTTCAATTTGTGTGGCTCAGTGCACAGACTCTTTAGCGGCTACTATGGACGATCAAGCCCGGATCATGCAGTCGATCGGCGGTGTCAGTCTGGCTGGCCACTCGGTACAAGGAGGCATGGCACTGCCGCCTCCACATGGACACGATGGGACAGACGGAGACGGAAGAAAACAAGACATTGGTGACATTCTGCATCAAATAATGACCATAACTGATCAAAGTCTGGACGAGGCGCAAGCAAAGTTGGTTGATTTATATGTTTTATTAACTTCGCCACACCAAAAAAAGAAAAGAAAAAAAAAAAACGCCGAACGCATCATTATTGAGATGTGGCCCGTTTAACTTAACTCCCCAATGCACAACAATAGGCTGGAGTGGCTTTAATGATAATCTCACTCTGAGGTGTATTTATTGCCTCGCAAAGCTTTAACACAGTGAAAGTTGCCACTGAGGGAAGCACAGCATTTTAGTTAAACTGTCCTAGAGAGCACGTGTTTTATAAATGTTCATTCATCTACAAAAGTCTACGTGGTGTTGAAACACAATTAATGCCAGTGGGCTCATGTTATGCAGGGAATTGCCACTGAGACTAATATTTACATTAGGGCTTGGTGTTATTTATGAAATGCTTTTATTAAAAAACCCCCCAATAAAAATAGCATGACACATTATACATTTTAGAAGAAAATGCTAACTTTCTGAAGAAGAGGCTTGGAACATTGGAACATTATTAAAGTGGCAACTAAACTTAAAAGCGTGTCCAACCCTTTTAACTGTTTGTGTCAGACATGTGAACTATCATTGAACTTATTTCAGTATTTTATTTTCTCTTATACTGAAACAGGAAACACGGACTGAACTGTCACAGAATGAAACCAGCACTCTTCAGCGTTCTCTGTGAAATCAAAGAAAAGACAGGTAAGATCTTTGTCTAAAATACTGTAATATCAAACTATAAACTCCATCGTTACAGTGATACATGCAATTGGAGAATCAATAAAAGCACACAGGCATTTCTTATTTTATTTTTTTACCTCTCAGTGAGCTGATGACAGCCTGCATCCAGGTTATAGGTGACCTCTGACCGAATGAATCAGTCACTTTTTAAAAATATGTCACCGTACCACTCAGAAACTCCCGTTGTCACGGAACAATAGGCAGAGTCTTCTTCCACTGAAGATGCTCTTTTTTTCTTATGCAAGTGTGTTTTAAAGCACTGGTTTGCTTGGATTTGAACATAAAGTGCGCTCCAGATTTCACACTCACCACCCTGCCAGTGAAGAGGCTGGGGGAGTCCCGTAGCATATGCTCTACATATCCTAGATCACACAGAATCCATGCTGTAAAACCTGACAACGTTTTGCTATCAACTTATAAGAGATTTTTTTATTAGTCAGATTATACGACAGGCTCGCAAATTCATAATTCGATTGCAGTTGTATGAAAGCCTTCCTGCAAAGGTGGATGGTTGATCTTGGAAAATGCAAACAACACATCTCCTGGAAGCTTAGTTAGAGAAAGGGATTGTGAAATAATAATAAAAAAAATCTTCTTTTTATATATTTATATGAGCATAAACTCTGTTATTTCTGTTTTTTTAGGACTAGGATTGAAAACCTTTAGCATGCACACACACTTCATTCATATATTATTGAGAGTTGTAATTACAAGTTTTGTGTCATAATTTTTATAGCTTGAACTTTGTGTATTTTTTATTTCAAGTCCAAACCTGTGTCCTGAGAGATTGTTGTTTTTACACCTTATGGTGTATTTTCTTAAATAAGGACACTGGCTTTTTAAGGACAATTTTTTTGCAGACCATGCTTATTGAACAGGGGCTTCAAATATCTACTCTCCCATATGTTAGCTATTTATTTTTCTAGTAATATGTATTTTAAAATGATAAAAAAATTGGACTCTACTAGGAAAAAAAAGAGCAAACCTGGTGTTTTGTCAGATTTGTGACCTTTGTGCGGTTTATGAGGAAATTAGCTTGAAGGAGGTCATAAAAGTTTATGAACTTCCTCAACACAGGTGGCGTCCACAGGGGCAGGCCGAGGGTCCACAGTGTAGCCGAGCTGCTCTGCTATGTTTGTGAGCCTGTTGATTTCAGGCAATGAAAGAGACGGAGCAATAAAAAAAAAAAGAGTAGATGCAGATCAAACACGATGCCAGCTTTGAGGCGAAAGTGTCTTCCAGTACGGAAGCGTTGCTGTGATTGTAGAACGTGGAGCTCACTGAAAAGACAAGTATTAGAAGTGATTTTTAGTTTCAGACCCAAACCACTTTCCCACATCAGTTTTACTTGTTTGTTTGTTTGAAGTTATAATGGCTCCTGTTTGAATGTTTAAGCTGTGTGAACTCGAGTCTTTCAAGGTAGCATGAAAATTTTTTAAAGCAAAATCATTTGGTGTGTGCACGCGCACGTTTGATCGAGATCCTGGTAAGAAGTGAGTGTGAAAAAGAGACGAGACAGAGGAGGAGAGTGAGCACAAGCCTGCGTGCGTGCATGTGTGTGTGTATGTGTGCATGGTTAACCTGTGGTTTAAAGTCACAGCCTCCCCCTCTTAGCCATTGACAGAGCTCAGCTGGTCTGGTGGCCTTGTTGACCGGTCTGCTTTTCCAGCTCACAGTAAGCCTTTCACTGGCTCCTGCAGCATCATTCACAAGGCTTCCTTGGCCCTTTCATGTCTGTTGAGATGGCACATGGGACCGCTGTCTTTTAGCCATGGAGCCCACCGCTGCCTGAAAATGGCTTTTAATAATAAATTTGAAAGTGGTCCAAGAATCATCAGTGTAATTACTGCACACATGTATCATGTTATCAGGGCTTATTGCATGGTGTGCAGATGATTAGTAAGACTAAGGTCTGGCTTTCGTATTATTTTGTGACGAAGATGGCGAGACTGAGTTACATTTTGAAATGATTGCGTTTTGGAACGGAAAGGTTAAGAAAATGCATTTTCTAGTAATAGCAAGACACTTCAAAGCGTTTTTTTCCAAGGTGTTTAGAAGTTTATGGCACTCTTTTAACTGTTATTGTAGAGCTACGGGCACATTTCTGCATTGCTAATGCCCTCGAAGTATTAATTCACTTTGATATGCTAATTAGAGAGCATTATGCAAGAAATGAGATTAAGTGGCAGCATGAAGTCATTTGCCTGTCACTAAATTGAGTGTTTTAGCAGGAAGGCTTTTTCCTCCAAAATTTCTTGGTTTTGCATTTAGATAAGCTGAATGTGAGATTTGGTTGGCAAGTGTTGTTCTTTGTGATCTTTTTTTTTTCCTTTAGGTTCATACATAAAAAAAAGACAAACAAATCAAAATCTTTCATGTCTCTAACTGTTTTAGGACAAAGGATACATTCACGCTGTACCTTTCCCCCCCTTAGGCTTCATGAGGAGACAATGAATGCATTGAGTGAAAATTGCCTGCGATTCAGATGAGTTTTGCAGTTATTCCTCTGTGCTGGGTTTGTTTTATCCTGCTGGCTACTCCCTTGTCTTGCTCTCTTGCTTGGAAGAGAGGCTCACAGCAGCAGGAGCAGCGGGAGCGGCAAGAATAACAAAGGTGAAAGATTACCTCCATATGGTATTTCTGACCAGGAAAAGAGAGGTTCTGTAGCAAGACTCCTCTTTGATGTGAGGTTTAATCAATAGAAAGAGATTACAGAAAACTATTACAGGCTAAATCATGGAGTACTACAGAGAGGCTTAGCCCTCTCCACAGCTCTCTCAGCTGCGTGGCGCTTCTTTGGCTGCGTATTGACTTGTTGTTTTCGTGACCTTTGACTCATCAGGTTCAGAAATGGGGGGTCTGGAGAGGTAGGGGAGGGAGGGAGGGAATGTGGCAGAGAGTCAGGCTGATGAATGCTGCGATCCTGTGTCAGAGGCAGTGGATTAGGGAGGGTACTGCACTCACAGGTCGAGGCGGTGTCGCCGTTTGGTGTTTTTTTTGTGTGTGTGCACGTTTTTGATATGGCTTCTGAAAGAGCTGAGCGTGCTTTCATGTGTGCATTTAGGTCTGTCCACGCTGTGTTCGGTGCTCGACTGAGAAAGACCGTGCTCACTAAATACAGTTCAGGATGAGCCTGTAATTAACCACATGCAAGGCGGACTAAAAGTGTTACCTGAAGTAAATAGAGTTAGGACTGAGTGGGTAAGCATTTCTGAATTCTGTAGGGAGCATGAATTTTAGTGCTGCCAAAGTTGATGAGGAAACTCGTTCTAATTGTATTATTATTATTATGATTATATTTTTTTCTCAAAATTAGGGAGCTAGGGAACAAAAACATATGTTATTTTAGTCAATTTTTTTCTTTTCTTTTTTTTGGGTTCTACCTCATGGGTTTTTCTTCATCCTGAAAAGGCTCCAGTAAATGCATGACAGAGAACAGAAAGCTATTCAGCAGCAGACACAATTGACTTTGGCTGCTTTTTGTCTCAGAGAGCCCCAGTGATGCGGCTGCACTGACTAGATAGTGTTGTGCCGAATGGCTTGCGCACAGCTGGGTTCTTGACTGGCTCAGTGTCAGGGCCACTAGTGCTTCCCCTTCTAAAGCACAAGGGGGACCGAGGAAGATGTGGCTATTATCTAAGTAGCTCCCAAATACCCTCCATTTCCCCATCAGCAAAGATGAAAAGAAGGAGAGCCAGACAAAGAGGAAAAAAACAGAGTATACATATTGGTTTCATTTGGAAGGGTAAATGCTTTTGTGTTGTGGCGATAGATGTCTCTGCAGCTGTAGTGGCTGGTATCTGCACGTACAGAACCTCAAATTTTTATTTATTTATTTATTTTTTTTGGGGGGTGGGATGATCTAGTGCTGTCCTTCCATCTGCACACGCATGCACCCATCTTCTTGCACACGTCTCCCTCTCTCCCCCTCGAATCGCTCCAAGCGTTTTCTGCGGGCTCCTGCGCGATCAACAGCTCATAATTGTTTTTTGCACATACGTTATGCAAATGAGCCTTTATGGCAACTGGCATAACAATTAGCATCCTCCAACAATATTTTAGTAGGTTAATTGCGAAATTTCTGAATTGTACATCTGAGTTGTTAATTAGGCATGACAGAGGTGGTGAAATAGTTATCTTCAGGCGGTGGCAGCCAGCAGAGGCTGCTTTGGATGCAAAAAGGAAGGATTGATTGAAATTAGTTTACAGCAGTAGGAGCGTGCCTGCTGGAGACTCTTTGCATGCCCCTCTTGCTTTTTGTGGCATCTGTTTGTTGCTGAATGCAAAAAGCACGAGGCAGACGCAAACGTGAAGAAGGTGGGTCACATTTTGACACCTGTAGAAATATTGCGCTTTTTTTTTTGTCTGTTTGAAGAAATACTCGTCCTGCTGTTGTTTTTATATTTAATTTTTTTTTATGTCACTACAGCTGGACTCTAAACAATCTTATAACTTATTTATTCCACTTTTTAGATTTGCATTTTTTAAAATCTTAAAATTAAATGTAGCAGGGGAAAATAAAATAAAATATCCATCTGTATTTATTTATTTATAGGCCAAAATGTATTGACGAAAAAAAAATTGTTGCAAAATCTAAAACCCACTTTTAATGCGTTTGTGATTATGAAAACACATTTCATTATGCGTTTTTCTTCCCTTAGACTCAAAATGATTCTATATGATTTCAAGCTATAGCTGGAGTTTATTTACAAGTAAGTAAATAAAGTCACAAAGAGACTTTATTTTAAAATTACTCTCCAAGTCTCTTGTGTCATGATGTTCATTACTGTGTCACCCGATGGCCAAGTGTATGTAATGCCATAGAGCTGGTTATTAGTGTAAAAAGCGTTACAGTGAAAGACTGGCGCAAAGCAGGTCCTCTCTCAGTAATGACTCTGCTATTTATAGGTCCCTATTTCATTAGCCCTAGTGTTTCAGGGAAGAGTTTTCCTCATGGGACAATAGACACCATGATGTTCATTTACTCTTGTACACATTACATGTGGACAACTAAGTGACCCATCATCTGTGAGTGCAAGAACATGGACAGCGCTCTTGAATTTCCTCCTAATTTAGCTTTTTTGTGTGTGTTTAATCTTTTTTAATAGATGGACTTTTTTTCTTGGAGGGTGTGTGTGTGAAGGTGTTACAGGTGATGCGGTTCTCTTGCTAAAGTGATGAAGGAGTTAAAGCCACCAGTCACTAAATGCACACATTTGTAATATCTCGACGCCGTGGCGGTCTGCGGCTTGTTGTGTGACAAAAGCGACGTGATACACAATCGTCACCTTTCTTCTCTTTACACACGATTGTTTTCCAAAAACGGGGGAAGGAAAAAAGGGGCTCTTTGCTGTCTCTGCTACATTTGCGAGCTTGAAAATGTAGCCCCTCTCCCCATTGTTCCAGATGCCATTGTTCCACGTTTCATACATTAGAATGATATATTGAAGGCAGAAATGGGAAAAAGACTGCAATGCAATGAAATTTTAATCAGCGTCTTCTGCTGCTTTAATAAGGCAAATAATTCTTATTGGCTGCTGTGTTAAGATTTCTAATATTTAATTCATAACAAACCTTGCATTATTCTGCTCTTGCCCTAAGACAAGCTCCACTCTGCTGCCTGCTAAAAGGCAACGATGGAGGGGTGGAGGGAGTGTTAAAGGAAGTGCACACCCAGCATTTTTCTTATCAGTTTTGGCATAAATATCACACTGTTTTGATATCGCCCGTGAATTCAAATATCTGTTTAAAATCATTTTAACTAAATGTGTCACTGGAGCTAATGATGGAGAAACTGGGCTGGCACTCCTGGTGATCAATGGACAAAGACTTAAGTAGCTTTCTTTGTAATTTTGTCAGCAGTCAGTTAAGTGCAACCATTTGCCGGGCTAACTGTCTTTTTATTTTCTTTAGTCCTTGAAGTTCATTTTTGCGTCTGAAGTAATGGAGAGATGGCGAGGGGCCAGCAGCTAGGTGCTGGCTCATGTTACAGAGAAACGGTGGGACCTGTTTTCGTCTCTCGGTGAAATGGCTTAATTGGTGTCAGAGCCCCAGGGATAAAGGCCTCTTGCTCTGAAACACAGCCACACAGGCCCTGTCTTCCCTCAAACCAGGAGGAACGGCCGACGTCTGCTGGTGAATGAGGACTAAGCCGTGGCATAACAATACCAAATGATGTTTGGGATGACAGAAATTAATATGCACTTGCTCCCAGAAAGCTATGATTAATGACGGCGAGCAGGGAAATGCTGTCCCTCCTTTTGCTCCTCTTTGATGGGGGATTGAAAACCAAAAAGAAGGAGGGAAAAAAAGGCTGGTTTCTCCTCTCTTTAGAAAGTGGAGGAAGTACATTACACACTGCTATTCTTTTTTTTCCTTACTTTTCCTCAAGCAGGAGGCAGGAAAATACCGAGCACTGGTAATGAATTTTGGAACCATTCAGTAACACTGTGACCTACTATACTGTCCCGTTGCAAAATCCTCACAAATACATGGATCCTTTTGCAAAGCTGCTCACCCGCTGGTCATAATTTTGACTCTAGTTAAGAATCTAACATCTAATATTATTTGTAATCTTTAAAAAAAATTAGCAAATGTAATTTTAATAAGAGTTAATAAGAGATGACCTGACGATGGCTTCTTTTCGTATAGAATTTTTCGCACACCCATTGATTCCAAGCCAAAGGTGTGAACAAAATGGTGGTGTGCTGTTGCCATGATAATGATCTGTATCTGTTGTGTCCTAGGAGGAGACGCATGAATATTTAATTGTGTCTGCTCGAGAGATTCCCCAGACCCTTCTGTTCATTTCTTACTTTCTCTAATGCGTTTCCACCCTCCCAGGTACGTCCTCTCTAAGTAATGGAGAATTAAAGCGTGCATTAAAATGATCTAAATTGCAATGTAAGGGATTTCTAAGGACATTTGTCTCAGCACAATGCGGCTGAAAATTCAAATGGCAAGTTTTGACAACGGACATTCTGCTGACACCGTGTATTTGCTTCACGTTGGCTCCTCAAATAAGCATTTCCTCTGTCAAAGTGATTGATATGTATTAAGCGTGCGCTTTTTACATCACGCCGCTTTGGGAGATAATGTGGGTGCGCGCATATAAGTTTTAAACAGCGAATGAGTTCCCCCTCATATTGATCTATTTGTGTTGGCGGAGTGGCAGGTGCTATACGAAGACTGTGTCAGCTTTGATTGTTTGTGTCAGTGATCCGAGCCGACACTGAGCTCTTTTACTGTTCGTCACTGCACTTGCTTCCTGTTGATGAATGGCAGCACACTGCACAGATCCTCAACAAAAAACTCGTGTCTGTGCTGTCTCACCAGCCCTCTCAATCAACCTTGGATCTCAGAGATTTTTTTATCTCTTATGTGTACACTTGGATTTTTTTTCCTTCTTTTTTTTTTTTAATGCAAAACTGTGGGACATGGCTAAAATGTCCACAGGACTTTTTTTATTTTTATTTTTTTTTAAATTAAATCCAATAATGTAAAAGCTTCCAGTGGGAAAGGGAACATCAGTTGTTGAGGGACAGGAGGTGTGGTTCCTCTCCTTCTCTAAATATTCAAGTTTAGTTCTTAACGTGCGTCTGTGTGTGTGAGTGTGTGTGTGCGTGTGTTGGCAGGCATGCTAGGTTATGGCGTGAAGGTGAGCCTCTGTAAGTATGCAGAGCACGGCGGGCCTCGCACGGGTGCTGAAGGAGAGCATGGAGTGGCAGAGTTAATTTATTTAATGACTGAGCGTCTTATATCTCCCCAGCCCTGATTAGAATCCATGCTTGATGAGGGAAGCGATAGAGGGGAGTGCGCTGCCCCTAGGCCCTACCACGTACGTTCACGGTTTTCTTTCTCCAGTGCCTATTTTCCCTAACCCCCCCCCCCTCCCAATCCGCTGGGTTTTGCAATAAAAAAAGAAAGACATAAAAAGGAAAAGTGCACCACCAAGTAGGATAATAACCGCTTGTGTCCGTCGCGATATTTCGTGATTATGTCCGTACATGTGATCGTTTTGTTGCACACTGGCAGGAAATGCAGCTCTGAGCCTGATTAAATGTGCGTGTTCGTGTGTGCGTGTGTGCGTGGCGTGCTCCGTGATAAAGACGAAGTGCTGTGGAGCTCCATGAACGTGGGAAAGCCAAACAGAGCGTGTCACTTTGGCAGCACGGGCTGTCAGCATTGGGGAGCTGCAGTTGTAAAAACCATGACCTTCCTCTTTGCCAGCATGTCTCTTGCAGAGCCAAAGCACTGCCCTGTAGATCTGGGCTGGCTGTGGGAGGGAATACAAACACGGAGAGAGGGACAGTTGGAAAAAAAAAAAATGGCAAGAGCCATAATTGTGAGGAAGGGGCGGCTGAAGTAATGAAATACTTCTTGGAGCTATCATAACTGAGAAGGTGAGGGAGGGAAAGCGAGAGGACTAGCAAAGAGGGGGGAAAACACTCGGCGGCTTCTAACATTTCCACGAGCCATCATCAGTAATGCCGCTGCAGCCTCACAAACCAGAAATTATTTCTTCAGGCGTCGCTGTCAAGTGTTATTCAAATAACACCAGCCTCACATTTGAATAACAGCCGACATTTTGAATTAATTAATCAGACAAGATAGTCTGGGCCTTTTCTCATTAGTCTACAGGTCAGGCTGGGGAAGATATATGCGCCGGTGATGATATACTTGTCTTTAATAGTGATTTATGGAGATTTTGGATTGTACTCGATTTGTCAAAGGGCCTGGTAGCAGAAAAATAGAAGAGTGTATATTTCATTACCTAATCTTTGATACGTTCCACGATGCTAAAAGATACAGTCCCGTTGTGTAGCTGCACAGGAAGCTCTTTTTATATTCGCTCTTCTTGAGTGAAGAGGCACACACACACACAGAAACACAGAGACACACATTTAATCTCATACTGTAGGCTTCCCATTTTACTTTTCCTATGCAATTAAGCGAGAGCTGTAAATTATAACTGTACCGTACTTTAATTATCATGGTGTAAAAATAGAGTTCCTGTCTTTGAGAGGATTTCATTAACTTACTCAATATTCCATGTCAGCTCGGAGGATCACAAGATTGCAGTGAGGTTTGTGTTTAACATCCTCTGAATCAAGTGGGTTACTTACCTAGATGCTATTTAATTAATAGGAGGAGCAAATAGCAGTGGGTTTGCATGTAAATATAGACTCTACATCTCCCTGGCTGTAGTTGACCTCAGCTGGTTTGACATTTTATTTGGGTTTCATAGTGGGTTTTGTGCGTGCGTGTGTCTGAGTGTGTGTGTGTGGACACAGCGAGCAAAAAAAGTACAGTTTTGAAAAGGATAGTGCTCATCATGTAGTGTCACTTACTTCATGGGTTGTTAGATATGAAGTTCATCAGCAGCTATTTGTATATTTTTTTTTAACATACAGAGGGTTTAATTACCCAGAGTAGACATATACATCTGTGATTTTATGCTGCACAACGTGTGTGTGTGTGTGAGTGCTGGAGAGTGTCAGGAAGCTACGAGCTGTTGCCATTCCAGTGAGCAGCCCACACAAAATGCACCAACACCAGTGTGACAAAACATTCAAATAAATTGCTGTCAGGCTGCCGAAACACCAAGTGCAGCGATTTTTATCTGACATGTGGAAGACCCAGACATGCAGTCCTGACAAGTAACGCCGGAGCACCTGTGAGAGACGAGCGATAAAAATCAGGATACGCCTGATCCTCGGCATAACAATACCTATCATTACTTGATATTATTACTCTTCTTTAAGAGAGAGCTCAAGATGGAAAGATAGTCTCAACGCGTTGGCTTCTTTTAAAGTCTGGATAATAAATGATCTTTGGCCGCTGTTTATTTAGACGCCAACCCCCAAAGAAGAATTTATGGTTAAGTGGAATTATGAAGGCTGATGGCTTTTCAACAAGTATTAAAATGGCTTTTACATTCATGCAGAATTGTTTATTACTCTGAGAAAATGGTTGTTTTTTTTTTTTTTTGTCTGAAGGTTCAATATAGAAAGTGCTAGTGTTAGAAAATTTAATTTACCGGTCCAGCATCAGCATTCACAGATGCAATCAAATGCACACCAGCCTGCAATCTTGAGATTTTCACACACACACACACACACACACACACACACACACACACACACACACACATAAACGTCCTTAAATATTTACATTAGGCTTTTATAATGTTTAACGCTCTTGAGTAATTCTGCTTTTTAGTTCTTTGCAGCTTAAATAGAATTTAGTGCAAAAATCAACCTGACTGATGATCCTGATTGACTTTGTTTCACCGCTGCACGCAGCATGGAGGCACAAATTAATACTAAGAGAGTCTGCGTTGCTTCACTTATTCTCATTGAGTCTACAAAATTGACTCAGTAATTCTTAAATCCAATTGAGAAGCATTAAAAATGTGCTTTTTTCGAATCTCCGAGACAAAGGACTCACTGTGCAATGTGCCATCCATTCTCTACTGTATTGTTATTTTCTCCCTTATAGGTTACTAATGAGGAATCGGCCCTCATTATGATTTTAAGGATGAGAGAGGAAAGCTTTTAATTAATGATACGTAAATGGTTCTGAATTGATTATGTTAGAATATCAAGAGAGATGGGTAGAAGCTGTGGTGTAATATATTTTAATTAAGAATTAATTAAAAATGATGGCAATTTTATAGAGGCAGAAAATAGAAGAATTTATTCTCTGTCACAATTAAATCAGCCCCTGATTTAATAAACAGACACATGCTGTATTCACTGAAGAGTTATATTTATACGTTGCGAGGAAGAATTATCCCAAATATTAAAAAAAAAAAAAAAAAAGATCAGCGCAGTGTGTCAGTGGTCGACCACAAGCTGGGTTCTCTGGGGTTAATGGTGATTTATCTCATTCCTAATTCATGAGATCCTCCTGGTCTGTGTTAGGTGGATCAATAAAGCTGTGTTTCCTTTTTGAATTCAGTGTCTACAATTAGATTTGCGACGTGGAACACAATTAGAAGTAAGACATGAATGCATGTTTTTATCTCTGGTGGCAAGTGAATGTGCGCTCCCAGAAGATATCAATCTGTTTATGAGGTAAAAAGATTTGTGTGAAAAAGATGACTTGTGACTAGACGTGGACCCTTGTTAACCCTTTTAATTGTTATCTGCTTTCTTTCATTCATTCTTCGGGGCATGGGGAAGCGGAGGACGGCGCATTAGCCGTGCGCGCCGCTATTAAAGGGAGAGAGGTCTTTGTTTTCTGCTAACAGTGGCGTACATGCTCCGTGCTAAACTCCGCGATCAATGGCAGAGAGGCTGCTATCACAGCACTCGGAGCAGGCGTAGTTCAGGGGGGGGGGCGTGCGGCGGGGGTCCCTGGTGGTTCATTTTGATTGGAGCGCAGAGTTTTGTGTTGAAAGGCGAGGGAGAGACAGGCTGTTGGAAGCAAATCCCCCTGGATCAGTTAGAGCTTTGCAACAAAAACACCTTGATATTCCTGGGAACATTTGCTTAGGAAAAAGAATGAATTTAAATAAACGGGCAACGAGAGAATGAAATGATCTAAAGCATTTCTGAAGGTTTCTGTGTTCAGAGAAAGCTTGTGTATCTCTGGCTTAGAATTAATTTAGCAGCCACTTTTCAAATCACAGTAAAGCGCTGCAGTGTACAAAATGGAAATCAGTGTAGCTGAAGTGTTTTGCTAATGTCGTTCAGCAGTCTTAAAAAAAATTAAAGTTTTTTTTTAAACAAATGAAATATATAGTAGGTGGAGGGCATTTAAAATGGTGTTAAGTTGATTGTTTGTCTAGCAGCGTGTGAGAGAAAGCCTATATTAGCTAACCAATCTAGAGTGGGAGTAAGAAGAAGAAATGCCCTTTATTAGACGCTGAATAGATTATTAGTCCGAGTCGCCTCACGCGAGATCACCCATAGAGGCTCAGAGCCATCAACAGTCACGTGCGCGCACATCAAACGTCTGTGAGTGTGCACACAAATATAAACGCGTACGTGACGCGCAGAGGGACACATGTTGAGGAAAAACGCACAGGGGCCCCAGATGTGTTCATGCATGCACACGCTGTATATATTGCACGCACGCCAGTGGCTGGCAGAGCATCTTCTTTTTTGACACCTGCAACTAGTTGCAATACATCACTGTCAGGATCACTTTCTCCACCCATCCGCATTTGCACGTTAGTTATCCGCGGAGGCCTTCGTCAAAAAGTTGAGCAGTCTTGACATCAGCTCCCTTGTGGGAACCGAAAAGGTGAAGTTGTGCTGGGAGGTGCCGCGGCGGGTGTCATCGCTGGGTGTACTCGCTGCACCCAACAGCACCGTAATGACTACTGAAGAGAGAAATGATGCTTTAACATGTAACTGTTATGCCACAATTAATTGTGCGATGGTGAAGAGAGACTGCCAAACACGTTGTTTTCTTCCTGATACTTTTCCCAAGTTACAACGAATACTGTCATAAAATGGAGGGAAAGACATGATAAAAAGCCAGGTGGAGCTTATTTTATTTGGAGGTTCTTCTAGTAAATTTACTTGTGTAAGTGATGACGAGTTTGGCTGTTAAGGAGGAAGCAGTGAGGGCATGCTACCCCCTCTGTGAGCCCACAGCGGAGATGAGGAGAGCCTGCGAGTGGCATTGCTAGCAGTGAGCACCAACAGCGCACCGGCCACGACAGAGAAGAGGTGGGGAGTAGCGGTTGGTGGGTGGGTAAGGTGGGGGTGGGGGTCAGCATCTGAACTGGCTGATGGGAGCCAGAACATGAAACAATGCCGGGGGAACGTCTGGTGGGTTCGCTGCACAGAATTACAAGCGAGGGAGCAGGCCTGCTGAGGCAATTACAGCTTAATGGGGTCATTTGGAAGGCAATTGCCAGGGGTTAATGTAGTATGGAGAGATGAGGTGAGATTGAAGTGAAATTTTTGGCTAGAAAATGTGTTCAAATGAAAAGGGAGCAGGCAGACAAGTCGTGCACTGATGGGGTGGGAGGTTGATTGGGGGAACTGGAATGCAGGCTTTCACTGCCACACAGAGAGACATTAGGCCTGACCGTTCACTCCGATGTACACCAGTGCAGGCAAGTGCACACGTCTGCACAGGTACTTTTGCACTCTTTCTCCTTTTGGCCTCTACTTTCTGCCTAAACCGCGAACAAGAGGCCCTCTGTTAGCACTCTGCTTCTGAACATCGCCTGTATTACCCACAGGCATGCCCAGTGGAGGTTTTCTTTTGCCTTATATTGCTTGTGATATCAATTCCTGCATTGGGAGCATCAACCATCAGGGTACAAAATTGATTTTTTTTTTTTTGGTGCAATACAGAGAAAGATGTGTCAGATAAAATACAAGAGGCACCTTGGAGAACAAGGATAAAAAGGATCATTATGTGCTGTTACGTTAGCCAGTTCATTACCTTAATTGCTCAACATAATCCGGTGTTGGAAGGGTGCATTGGAGCTTTGGGAAGGAGTCTTTGCCAGGGCTTCCTACCCCGGGTCTCATCTCCCTGATCCCCTGATCTGCAGTAAGCAGACTGATCATGCTAAAGCTAAACTTTGATCAAAGCCAAACTTATTTAAGGTCAGCCATGTGAAATCTCCTGGGAGCTGCCGTGTGCGCCGAAGCGGACTGCGATATAGGAAGTAGTACAGCGCTGTGGCTTGCTGCTGCTGCCGGTGACCGTGCTGGATCACTGGAAAGCAATAGCATTATCATCAGCCCTTTCAAGTCTTCAGCATTTTTACACGATTATGCTCAACAGTGGAACTTAAAATCGTCCACGGCTGGAGATTCCTTGAGAGTGCGTTCTCGCTCGCTCTCTTATCCTTCTCTGTCTGTCTTTTTCTCCCCCTCGCTCTCTGTCATCTCTGTGAAGTCTGTGTATCCCCTTCCCTCCCCTCCTCCCCCCTCCCCTTTCCCCATCTACACAGGGTTTTGGCCAAGAGCCGGCCACTTCACTGAGGCAGATTTTCCCAGGCTCCCCGAAGGCTATTTTACCAGGATTCCCATTAGATCTTTACCCATTACCAATGTTCCAAATCATTTACAGAAGAATCTATTTATTTTATGTCGTAATGAATTCATTTGACATGCCTTTTCTTAATGAAACTCTTCTTTTAACATGCATATATCCCCAAATGAATCATTTACTGTATTTTGTATATTTGGTTTGATTTTTATCTGTCACTGTCTCTGAATATGCCCCAAATCATCCCCACAGTATGGTCTCCGTCACAGTGCAATATTGCACAATGCAGAGGTGGTGGAGCATTGTGTCAGTGCTGCAGGAAAAACAAGGATGATGCAACTGTGTTGTCATTTTAGATTGACAAATAGACAGTGGCAGACCATCAGAAAGGGGAAGAGAGTGGAATGGTATCGCTGACAAACTGCTATGACCTTTGGGGTCCTTTGGCCTCCAGAGTGCAAGGCACATACAGTGTTTACCGCAGGTCAGCAGCAGCATGAACATGTTGCTCCCCCATGGAGAAGAGCCTGTCGCGCTCATCGCACCGAATCATCAACACCAATAATCAGTCAGATAATCTTTAGTCAACTGGGTGCAAAAGATGTTCCAAAATATGATTTTTAAAAATGAAAAATACAGAATCTGGGCGTCATTTTAGCTTTGAAACAACTATTAATTGGCTGGGTCGAATATGCCAAATTCAGTCTGTAGCGCTTAAAGCCATGACATCATCCAAAGAGAGGCAGAACTCCCAAAGCTGGTAGGCACTTCTCTTTCCCGTATTCCATGTCACCAAAGCATCCCATCAAAGCTCGCCTCCTTCCTGTTGTAAGGTAGGAAAAAAAAAATCGATGCTGCAATCTTTTCTTTTTGCCTCCTCCAATCCGTAATTGAAATGGAAAATCAAATGAACGGCAAGCAGATAATTGTTTTATCAATATTCCCTGCCTGCCCTACAAGGGTCAGTGCAGAATGATCATGAGTCGGGGATATGACGAGGACAAAATGTGAAATTGAACAGCTAGGAGGCAATAAATCAGCCTTGACAACTAAGAGTGACCAGCATGTAGCTGCAGCAGGCAGCTCTCCCTTCAGAATTTGTCCTAAAGCTGTCTGCACTAAATGGGGAATATTCATCTCATTATTGTTACACTTAATATTGCTATCAAATATTATTCTTAGAGTCCAGACAGGAAGTCAAGGTCACCCCTTCTATTATTGTTGTCATTGTTAGTGCGTGATATTGAGGCTATAATGGAGGGCAATGCCATATGGTCTGCTAGGCTTATGAAGAGACAAAGAATACATTTAGTGACTTGTTAGAGTTGAGCAAATTGGTTTGCTGTTTGGTTTCCTTTTGATGACTCCTACTGCTTAACTTAACATCAGATTACATGAACTTTATATTAACTTATGTTAACTTACATTCTGTTGATTATATTTCTTTGGGGCTAGAATTCTCAGAAGATAACGTTGTGCTGCAAAAGTCTGTTTTTGTTTTACATCCAAAATCTGCAAATAGGCTGAACTATAAAATCAAAATAAAATGAATGAATGAATGTTAGAAGCTACAGTAAGGCCATACTCGTCAGGTAATCAATTAATGACTAATTAGTGATCAGCGATGCATGCTAGCTTCTCCTGTTCTTATACATCTTTAAAAAAAAAAAACGTTGTGCCAGTTTTCCAAGTCTTGCAAAAACTGCAGATAAAACTGTTGCCAGGAATCGACATCTTAAATCATGTGACATCCCTTCCCATCTGGCTCATCCAGTTGCAAGGCATTGACAAAAATATGAAATTGATTTGGTTGACGGGTGTTAAAGAGCCGACAGGAGAATGTCACAAACAATGAATGGTCACAGCTTGGAGGAAAATCAATGACAGAGGTTGAAGCCAGTCTAGAGTGCTACTTGGCAGCGTTACACTGTTCCTGGGAAAGAGCTGTCTTCTGGCCCTGGTTGTCTGATCAAAAAGGGAACTTGATCGTTTTAATGATGGAGGATACGATAAAGATGACAGCTGAAATAAGGACGCTGGAGCAAAGATTGTCTGACTTTTGCGTAGGTCGAAGCTAATGCGTTGTTTGGAATTCATTTTAGAGATGATTATCCATATCCATAATTTGATGTGTGGCTGTAATTTAAAGCACAGAGCTGTGCTTATAGCCTTTTCAGTACAACTTTGCATGGTGGAGATGTATAAATAACACTGGTCTACAGTCAACAGATGAGAGGAAACAAATCCCTTTTAGTTTTACTGTTTGGATTATCATCCTTGAAAAAAAAATGAATTGGCAGAGTGTCTTTCAAGTGGACAAAGTGATGAAAATCCCCCCTACTTTGTTGGGATTGCAGTTGTAAGCTTTGCACCATATGCTACTTTCCTCTTTAGCTGGGATTATGCCATCATTATTGCTGATAAAAGCTGTTTACTGCCTTGGCTCCAAATCGATGCTCGGGGCGCTCTGAAACTGGCATTCCCTCTCCAGAAGAGTTCATTCCCTGCCAGCTGCTCAGGATTCAACCCCCTTTTGTTTAAGATTTCACAGTTTTTGTAATGTTTATTTTCTATTTAGCCCCCCCTCCCCCACTACCACCTTCCCCCCCATGGATTTTTTTTTCTGCATTAGCATATGTTTACAATAATTTGACATTTACATTTGATTTGCTTACAGCAGATAGAAGGTGTCTGAGGCATGGTTTTTACAATACTCCTGGAGCTACAGTGCTGGAAAATTCAGTACATACAAATAACAAGGCCTGTTTGGAGTCGAGGCTTTTAGTAGCAAGGAAGCTGTCGTGGTACTGAAAATACCCTGATTTTGGAGCAACATCCTAAAGGCTCCCTTCTCACACTGTTACCAATCAATGGCATAATCAGTCAATGCAGATGCAGCTCGACAGCTGTGTTAAGATAACAACCGGTTCTCATGACTATACGGGCCCAGATGACCTTGTGCGCCTCAAATTAATAATGTAAAATCAACACAAGACAACCACCCCCCTGGTTCCCATGCAGACAATGATGAACTACCTTTTTGCCTTACCATCAAAGGCCACTCAGACTAAGTCATGTTTCAAGGCATATACAATAATGTCACTTTTTTTTCTTCACCCCCCCCCAACTTAGGCTCCATGTCCCTTAAATAATGTCTCTCACTCTTCCTCTACAGCTCTCTAGTACCCAGGGAAATCATACTGATCAATATTTCCCATTTTAGAGGAACTGCAGCAAACATTCACACAGGATTTACTGTAGCCCTCTGTTAGACTTTAATCAAGCTATAATTTAGATCCAACAAACAAAAGGTTCCCTAGAAAATAAATGGAAAGTCTATTTGCAATTTTACAGGTTTTCTCTTTTATTGGGCTTATTTAGTCTTTTGTTGTTGTGCAGATTGTGCTGTAGTAGTTTTTTTATTTAATCTGTCTACAGATGATTGACTATCTATCTATCTATCTATCTATCTATCTATCTATCTATCTATCTATCTATCTATCTATCTATCTATCTATCTATCTATCTATCTATCTATTTCCTGCACCCTGTGTGTTGTTCTTTATGCATGTGCTTGGATGCATTGATAATGTCTTCACAGGGCATAAATCAGAACATGCTATCTCAGTACTTCTTTATATTGGTCAAGGGCCATTGAGCAAAACAGCTTAATGCGCCCTTAACCATTTCAGTCATGGTAGGAAGTAGAAAGACTGCTGACTGGCTGACACCCCATGTAGTCTGTTTACTGTTTAACTTTAAAGTGCTAGAGATTTTCCTAAAACGTTCCTGTCTCTTATATGCCAGCCCTATATGTATGCCATTCGATGGTGACATACATTAAAATGAGATAACTAGAATTATTTATTCTAAAGTCAAAATAATGAAACCTCCACAAACGGGTATGGGTGGAACAAACTACGAGACATTTTAGGTTTGCTCCATGATCTTTGCTTGAACTTGAGAACTGGGTGAGCAGAGTTAAGGCTTTCGTTGACTGTTGCCCATGGCAGGTGGTGGCAGAGCATGTGTGGTCCCCCATCACAGGTGTGTGCAATTAGCCTGACAGCTACTCCTGGATCGCCATGAAATAAGACCCTCTACTCTTTATGTGACTATGCTCGTGTGATTTTCCTTTTTTTAAAAACATGCTTACACGTGCATCATAGTGGTTACCAGCAAATACAGATTGCTGTACCCTGAAAAGATCTTGTATAAGCGCCCTATGGTGCAACAGTGTCAACAATAGCACACTGTGTAGATCCAAACTGGGTGTTGCTGCGAGGTAAGAGAATTTGTGTGCCGTTTATTCAACCTCCCGTAATGGGGAACGGACTTGGAAGAGAAGAGAGGGTAATGTATTGGAAAATATCCCTTTCAGCACCTCAGCATAACTTGTCATAGGTCAGGCTTAAAACGTAGCTTGATACAGTTATTAACTCTAATCCGGGCATAAACACAAATCCTCAAGCACCAGCCCAATTAATAATTTGCATAATTAACATGCATTTTAAATAGAGGCTGGTCTTGTCGTTGCCAAGGCAGGGATGGGGGTAATTAGGGCTAACGGAGCAGCGCCTAGGGCCCTTACCCGCAGACGTGCTGCAGTCATTTCCAGCAAAGGGATTGACAACTGCAAGACAAGCTCCCTCGGCTTAGAGCAAAACCCCCTTTGACAGAATTAATAGTTGACAAACTGCTCCTAAAGCCCTGGCATTGTTTCTGTCAGTTGTTTGGTTTGATGTCACTGTTAGACATTATAAATCAATAGTGTCAGGATTTAGTAATGTTTATAGCCAGCCATGGTTTATTATTTCATGTGACTGTCATGGACAAATAGTATTTATCATAGCTGTCTATAAATTATTGCAGACAGACTGTTGGTTTACCCAAACCCATTCTGCTCTTGCAGGGGCCCCTTCCAACGTCCACTTACATATTTAGAGTAATTTATTTTACCAGCCACATTAACCCTTTGCTTTCTCATAGTCCTCTGAGACTTATCATCGTAGGCCGACCGCTTCTCTTCCACAGACACATCAAAACAGCTGATCAAAGCTCATTTCGGGCTCCTTGTTTTCCGATTTCTTTTTGACACTCTTTATTTTCGAATGTGCTTTTCAAAGGGCTCGGAGCTCCGATTAACAACATTGACAGCCTACATCCTTTCATGTTTGTGTACGGCATGTCAGTGGCTCGTCTCGCTTAGGTAGAAAACGTGTGATTACGCGGAGAGATTCTTCAGAACGAAATCATCGTTAAGTGTTTTGGTAAGAAAGTCCACTCCTGCTTCATCAGTGTCACTCTTGACAAATTTATAACGCATTCATTCAGTCAGACGCCTTTCACTGAAACAAAATGGTCTAACCTTTGCGTCAGTGTTACACTCATCAAAAACAATTAGAATCATGGCTTTTAATGAGATGATTGATTGGTCAGCTCTCGCAACACTTTGTCAACACAGAGCAAGAACACAAACGCTGCATTCAGTGATTGATGCTATCTGGTCACATTACCATTACTTACACTACCGCATGGATTTGTCTTGTTTACATTTGGTATCATAATGAATACGTAACAATGAGACATTATTGACCAGCGGACTTTGCGCAGAGCAGTCGCCATTCAGCTGCATCGATGAATTTTGTGCCATTTTCTTCTTCGGATAGACATGAATGCAAATAGCTTTCGCAATTCCCCGTGTAATGTTTTGAATTAAAGTGTCTTTGAAAGCATTTTCTGTGGCTGCAAAAGCACTAAAAAGAGAGAAGAGCAGGTAAACTGAGCTGAAGCTGTGGTATTGATCAGCTGTGCCATCGACTATAAGGTCCACTTTCAGCAGGGAGGTCATTAGTTACTCCTGTGTGCTAATTCATCCCTGGGTTGGGGCGAATCTGTTAGAATGCTAATTCACTACTATGATCTGACAGCTGGGGTAAAGAAAGGGGCAAGCAGGCTGCGGCAGAGAGAAGCAGAGGAGGGAGCTGCAACGGCTTAGTGGTAGGGTCTTGTGTTTGGGTAAAGAGGACGACTTCAGTTCATGGGAGTGTGCACAGAAAAAGGGGTGCGCAGCTGAACCCTGCTGTCTTTGCCCCCTAGCAGTAATGATGTAAAAGAAAGATGATTGGTGTCCACATTTAACTTGCATTTGCAGTCCACTTGAGAGGTCCAGTATGCGTGACCTACCTTGATTAAGCCCGGGGCTGCCTTGGACTGTACCCTTTAGACTGAAACAAAAAGTGGAAGCTCACAGGAGAAAGCTGAGCCTGTATAATTGGGCCAAGTAGAGCTGCGGGAGGCAGCCAGTCTCCGCTTTGCCTTTTGTATATTCATGACCCCCCTGACTTGATTGATGGAAGGATAGCATTTGGTGACACTGTCATTTGCAAGTTGAAAAGGTAGTGTAGTGGCTGGAGCGGCACTGTGGCTGTGCCTTAGAAGGGCCACGGAGGAGGCTCATTTCTATGCTGATGATATCCAGCCCCCTCTCATTTTCTTTGTCTCCGTTAGAAGGACATCTGCTGACAACACAGAGTTTAAAAGGAACCGAGCTGAAAATGAAACGGGGATAAAGGAACATGCGTCTGTGTGTTTGCATGTGAAAAGCATGTGGTTAAACCACGATTTTAACAAGCGTGAAAGTTTGCTATTTGATATCTGCACGACTGTCGTATAATTTCAGATTTGAGCATTTTTGGAAGTGCGTGGCCCGAGAAAGGAAATATATGTTGCAGCTTTGAGCAGACGTTATAAATGATCTCATCAGCACACATTAAAAACAGGTTGCTTTGAGTTTTACAGATTAAAATCTCACTGATAGTTAGCATAGCAGCTACAACAGCGATCCACTCCTATCTCTTTTTACGGCCCTCTGAAGTAAAGCCCTCTGTTGCACTGATGTCAAGGTTATTATACTTTTAGGATGATTAATGAGGATTAACTTCATCTTCTGTTTACACTTAAAACTTGTTGTATGACGATAAAAAGTCTAATTTATAGCCCTCAAAGCGAATTCTTTTTTCTCTTCATCTTTAATACCCTGTTAGACTTTATCACATCACAAGGTGTAATCAAGTTTTTTCACAACACCATCTCTAAAATTGTGTTATGTCAGTTATGATTTTTTAACCCATTTTTTTTCTGGGCTGACCTCATCATCCTGTGACTGTCAAATTATTTATGTGAAAGAAAAACAACAAAAAAAGGCCGACGTTCATTCGACTCTTAGTGCAAATAAGTCAGTGTATTGTGCTGTTTTCACAGAAAGAAACATGGAAACAGGCAAAGAGAAAAAAAAAAAGTGTAAAAAAAACTGCAGCACCTCTCCAGTGAAACTAACATGTTTTCTGCCGTGGACCTGCAAACCAGTTGTTATTTTTCAGTCTTCCCCCCTCAGCAACACCACAGTCAGTTTAAAAATGAATATTCTGAAAGTGGAGTTTGCTGTAACCGTACAGTGTAAAAAGCCAAACCATCACCCTCTTTCTCCTGAAGGCACCAGAAATCAAGAAGTGTGGGTAGTATATACGTTATACTGCCTTTGATTGAACATTACTCTCACTAGAATGGAGAAGCTGCAGTTATGTTAGAAATGCTTAACCGTCTCTCCATATCTATAAAACACTGTCGTGTCTTCGCAATTAAGTCGACAGGCTGGTCCGGACAGTAGAAATGTGACACCTGACATCAAAAGGTGAATGAGACTTTCAAAGGGAGAAGATGTGAAACATGTCTTAAGCTATCTAAATATTATTCACGCTTAGCAGCACTTTGATTGTGTAAAAAAAAAGACGGGGGTTGATGATTGAAATATCAGTTTCCTAGAGACACTCCTGCTATCCCTTCAGCACTACAACCCACACTTATCAGAGCCACAATTTATAGCCGCGGTGTGAAGTGTTCGCCTGCAACTCCCATCTTTGTATTTACACCAATTAGCACATAAACTCTAATTACTGAGATCAAGTGAACTGGGAGTCCATAAATGCAAAGCGACACGGAGAGCCAAGTCAGCTGACAGAGAGGGTAGGTGACAATAAATAGGGAAGTATCAATTAGGCGTCAATGACGCGATGATGCATGCGTGTGCTGGGAGGTGTCACGCGGGGGCGGGGGTGGGAGTGTGAAATGTGTGGGGGCAGCAGGGTCTGCAGAAAGCACAGGTTGTGGGGTCTTGTAACTCACGTGCAGTCGCACAGAGCGGTGACACGTTGATTGTACAACATATCTCCGTATTAACACCGAGACGCAACTGCGCACTTGTCTCTTGTGTCTCAGTGAAAAGTGGTATTTATCACAGCACTGCACTCCTCATAAAGTAACAATTAACACATGCTAATTTGAGAGGCACGCGACAAAGGTATAAAAGTTGGCTCGAAATAAAAGGAAACAAATAGGTTCATGGAAGAAGCGTCAACACTCGGGGACAGATTTGATATTCTGAACTTGTGTTTAATTACGGGGACTTGAAGCCCAGTCGCGGATGGAGAAAGTAGAGGCTTCACATAATGACTCGAAATGGATCTTAGACTACGTTTGAACCTCAGGTTAAGCCCAGTAAATTGAACTTGATCAAAGGCTATAGCAGTAAAAAACTATGGCTCGGCACATTAATCTAACAAACGCATAAAACAGGACCGGCTCAGTTCTATAAATTAAACTCTGGCTGCGATAATGCTGATCTGGAGAAATTTTGCCGGCATTGGCTCAAGCTGCCTCTGTACGTCCCAAGTCTTGTTATCCCCTTGTCTTGATCTGGAATAGTGTTATCTTTTCCCCTCTCCTCGTGCAGCTTGATTTTTTCTTCTTCTTTTTTTTTTTTCAAGATGGTCCAATGATGGATTTGCAAAGTGGCTGTTTGCAAGAGAGTGTAGAGCATTAAAGAGCTGCCAGAAGGCCCATTAACATAAATGTTTAAATCAAACACACAAACTTATGCGCCCAAAATGAAGCTGTTTCCTGCATTAATCTGCCACATCTGCCTTTGGTCCAGCAATTAGTCCCTTCTCATTCCATCCACCTCCCACTCAGTGGCCAGTGTTTATCCAAAAGGGAAAAAAAAGCACAGAGGAGCTGATATGTGGTGGGACCGGTGTGACGCACCACACAGTTTACTTCTCCTTTTTTTTCTCTCTCTCTCTCTCTCTATCAACACATGGCTCCGCTGCTGATTTAAAGCCTTGTAAAAATGTCTCACTTTAAATACTGTTTGCATGCAGGTCCCTGGAAGACATTTCCTGCTCAGCAGATTTACATTATAGGCTATTAAGATTTTATGATGCTTAATTCAAAAAAAAAAAAAAAAAGCATTTCCCAAAAAAAGCTGCTTGGGAATTGTCCGAGTTTTGTCCGACTTTCTCCCTCCACCCAGAACCAGAAGGTCCCGCAACATCGCAGTCGCAAAAACATCAAACCGTGTTCCTGGAAACCCCCCTGAAAAAAAACCCCCAAACAACTGAGCATAAAATTTAGAGAGACAATGAAAAGTAAAGTAGCACATGAATAAATTTCCTTAGGGCTGTCAGTGAATGACCTCAATCATTGACAATTTCTGCTAGAGCTTCGCGTTCCTCACCTCTTTGCTGAGATAGCAGATTTAATGGACTGATTCTTATGCTGCTGACATCAAGCGGAAGATGACAGAAGCAGATTAGAGCAGAATTAGCCTCAACTTATCTATTTCACGTACACTTTCTTCTCTTTTTTCCTTTTTTTAAAATCAAAAGTTAGTGTTTACGGAATATTTCGCAGACAGCTCCCTCTGTTTGATGCCTTGGAAATCCTGGAAGCGCTGTTTGGAAGCAACTGAATTTAGCTGAGATGAATAAAGCATGTGAATTGATTCCTCCATCACCTGGATAGGCTGTTGATTTTGGGGAGAGTTATCGCTGTTTTCCTAAGTGTGGCGTGGAGTATTTGCTAGAGGGCTGAGTGATCGATTCAGCAGCCTGTAGCATCCTAGTGTGTTTATACATGGCTTGTATGGCAGCTTTCATAAGACATTTACCCCATGATTTGCGATGAGCTTATGTGTGAATAATTAATGGCAATTAATCCTTAATTACAGTAATTAGGCAAGTCACAGGAAATTAGGCTGCAGCTGGAGAAGCCCGTGCCTAGGAAAGGGAGGACTGGGGCTCAGAGAACGTGCCATTTAGTGACAGTGGAGCCATGGTACAATGATTGTGTGGCAGTCCTGCACCAGCGTGCACGCTTACTAGCAGAGATGAGGGCTGTAGGAACACCCAGACGCAACCGTCCGGCAAACCAGACCCTGCAAAGCAATCACAAGCTCAGAGCTCCGACGCACCCAATAAAACCTACCTATAAAACTCCCAGCAAGGTGACCTTTGACCCTGGCAGCACTTTTATTTCTTAGTTTGCTCAAAATTGCGTGAAGGCGATGAACCACCGCAACAGGTTGTGACTGATGAGCTAACAGTAATTGGTTAATGCTACACAGTGAGCTCCTTTTTTTCGCTTGCTTTTATAAAACTAGATTTACCACTTATTGGGGCCCCTTAGGCTGCAGACTTGAGCGCCCAGTGTGCCGTTAACGCAAAGTTTATGAATCTACTGTGGCTGGAAAGGGAGACACTCTGAGAAATATTTATTTGTACCTCTAATAAAACAATTAGGCCGCTTGGAATTATTAAAGGAAACTACAGCGGGCGGAGTTGTTTGGTTGCTAATTTCATTGTTTGGTAATGGCGGGAGAGATTAGGTGGATCTGTTCTGGGCAAAGACAGAGCAGGAGAATAGGGACAAGGCTCTCTGTGTCTCGCTCGGAACTCATTTGTGCTTTTCCATGCTTGCCTTGATGAATTTCCGCTTCTTTCTGCTCCTGTTGCTTTCAATTACACTCTTATTCAGAATCCTAATTGATATGCCAGTCTCAGTAGATGAACCATGGACTTTTTACAGTCAGTTTTTCTATTCTTAGACCGGCAATTCCCCACGATAGAGCGGGACTGTAGCTATCACACATGTGAATTTTTTTGATCTTTTGTTTCCCTTTGATTTTATGCGAAAACATTATAATGATGCATTTCTTTATTTAGAATAAAAAAAATAATAATATGCTTTTAGCCCACTAAACTTATTTTCTTAAGGGGTCCTTGAAAGATTGTTTTTATGGTGTAATTTGTGGGCCCTCTGCCATTACGAGCTCCCACAATCGTCACATCCTTTCATGCATTGCATCCCCCCCCCCCTTTTTTTTTTCATGGACAGACTTTTAAGCTAACAGGGAATGTAAGTGAGTTGAGGAGGCATCCAACTGTGATATTACATTAACCCATAGTGCTTGGCAATGTCTGTCAGTGACTGAAGAATAAAGAGAACATGCTCTGCTCTACTCTTTAGCCTTCAGAAGTGCTATTAGAAATAATGAGGATATATAGTAAGATAAAAGACGCTCTCCTAACTCCTGAATTTTGAATAGCTGCTCATATTCCGCCACCAAAAGCTAAATAAGGCTCACTGGTGATGCTTGCACAGCCATTGTAATATGATTAGTGTATGCATTATATTATATATTATAAAGCATCTCATTTCTCTTATATTCAGAAGCAAGCTGGGGTTTTCAAAACCAGACATTATGCAGTGCTGTGATATGAGCTTGTGCTGTATGTGTAATAAAATCTTTTAATCAGAGCTCAGTGGGCATGTTATGTTGTTCAGCCATTCAATAAGCAACTGTACTACTCCCATTAACTTCTCCTTTAACACGAGCAGGAAGCTACAGAGTGGTTGGATAACAATACCTGAACAGGCTCTTCACTAGCACGGAGAGATGCCGCTAACAGTGACAAGGTCAGCATGTTCTACAGGCCCTGCACATACATTGCTCACTATAAGTAATATAAATGAGGCCGTGTTAGCCGTAAACTCACAGCGTGTTGCCTGTAAGCAAAAGGGTAACTGCGCAGGAGCAGCACCTCCAAATCTCCTCCTGAGCAGGTCTCACCGCACATAGGAGTCTGTGGCATGAAAGATAAAGCCACCTGCTTGAATCCGTCTCCAGTGTGAAGGTTTTGCACAACCGAGCAAATCAGTTTAGGTAAATATGCCAAACGGCGCTCAGTTGCACACGAATATATACATAGAAGGCACCGCTGGAATTGGCGCTACATACATGCATTAGCATGCATCTGCAAGCTCGACTAAATTTGTTGAGCATACAGCTTTAAGTGGGAGCAGAGCAGAGATTGCGTTGTTAAGGACATTCTTGTATCTACAGTGGTGTTTACTCACATTGGCTATTAATTATTAATGCAGAAGCAGTGAGAGGTTACAGCGATATGGCGCTCAGACTTTCCAAGCACTGTCTGTATGAACAGTCAACACAGTGAGTGCTTCAAAGAGGCGCTCTGAAATGTTTCAGACTCTCATGGAGAAAGCTTATTACAGTTGAAATGTTTTTCTAGGAGCCCCAGATATTCTTTGTGAACGCTATTGCCGGGAAAATATGGGGGTATTTTTTTGTTTATCTATATCAAGTGGCATGTAAACAAAGAGACAGTCAGCACTTGCGGCTCACTTGGTGTGAGTATTTCAGTTCACAAGTGAGAACTTGTTTGTGCAAAAAAAGGAAAAAATTGTTTTGTGAAGAAATAAAAATAAAAACTGTAAAGATACGACAAAGAGCAAAGATTCCATTTACAAGTCCGAAAATATATTCTTTTCTGACGCAGCTCATCACACAACATCCGCGCAGTCCGAGGCTAATCGATTTATCCCGTTAATTTCCGACGGCGTGCGTCCAAGCAAACGCGGCCTGTGAAAGTTTTAATAATGAGGGCCGCGATAAACATCAGTTGGCCGTCTGCTCGTTTTGAGTCGACTTTGTTGCTCCTCTTGATGACACCTCTGTGGATCTGCTAATAGAGGAGGACCTGTAAGGCTATCCCCTGGCCTTTGTCTGACCTCTTTGTGGAGCTGAATTCTTCAGATGTTTGCAGGATCAAGTCACTTAATCTGTGGCACAGACTAGGGCCAGAAAAACGAGGACAGGGAGAGCACGGAAGGAGGGGTGAAAGGGAGGAGAAGGATGAGGAGGAGGGGAAAGGGTAGCAGACAAGCGCCTCACTCTGAAGGCAAAGCATTCAGCACGCGGGGTA
Organism: Oreochromis niloticus; assembly: GCF_001858045.2. Lineage (NCBI taxonomy): Eukaryota > Metazoa > Chordata > Actinopteri > Cichliformes > Cichlidae > Oreochromis > Oreochromis niloticus. The sequence goes on along the minus strand of NC_031977.2, from coordinate 11,479,839 downwards.
AAGAACTGCAAATGTCTGGCTGTTCTGCTATGCACCATTGTTTCATACGTAGCTGGAAATAGACAGAAACAGTGTAGCGGCAGAGCTCTGGCAGGCGGTGCGTTTTATTACTGCTAGACCATAGACTTCGACATTAGTGAATATGGCTCATTAAATGGCATGGAATGTTACCATTTTACATAATTCCTCCTGTATCGTTGTTGCAAATGAAATCCTGTTTCTGTCTCTGACTGCACTCCAGTCACTCAACAGCCATTACAGCTTTCCCATCATGCCCTAGCACTCCTTTAAAGTAGCTATCTATAATTTCATGTCAGTGTCACACACAAAAGGCATGCTTTACAAGCCTAATGGTTTGGCGTGGCTGATGTGGAAAGGATATTGCACAAATAAGAGCAAATCTGAAGAAATATTTGAGAATTAGGCAATGATGTATTCAGATGGCTAGGGAGACCGGGGTGGGCAACAAATATAAATAATGTATGTGGCAGGGCTTCGAAACATAAGCTGGAATTTGCTGCCGTTCTTTTTGTTCTCAATCACCTTGATGAAACAATCCCGAAGAAATGGCTTTGTGAATGAGACCACTGACAAGCTGATTTTCCACCCCTGGCATGAGACCGCTTTCTCCACTTAATGTTCTCCGATAAAGTGTAGCACAGAAGTAAACTAGAAGAGCCTCCACTCCTGACACAAGTGACAGTATTTGCATCAATTATGCAGTCTACGGCTGCGGCAGGAGGGAGACGAGTAGGGGGGGAGAGAGAGGGGGGAGGAGATAGAAGAGAAAAGGGTTTCGTGACAAGACGCAGAGGCAGAAATGAGAATTTCTCTTTAAAATGCATTCTTTAGAAAATAACATTCAGGATCATTTACATGAAAGCGGCTGCAGCGGTGAACTCGACAAAGCAGCAACAAAGTCTGCAGAGCATTTTGACACTAAAGACTTTGGCAAACAGAGTACAGTATAATGGAGAGTTCTTTGTCTTCTCTGTATTCACTGTACGCTGAATATCTACTCTGAAGCGTACTGTAGGAGACAGTAAAAAAGAGGAGAATGACTGGATTGGAGCTGAGAGGAAGGCTTATTGCTAAGTCCCTTATTGCTAAATTCACTGAACCACTAGGCTGCACAGGACCAAATAAGCCTGGCAAAAAATGTGGACCCCAAGTAATGATCATTTATACACAAAATTTTCCAAAGACGGTCCAAGTGCATCAAGGTCAGCAGTTAAAATAATTGCAATTTGACAATGTTATGCCAACAACAGTCTTTCAGAAATATGTGTAACGAAACATATTTCCAAACCCATGAGTCTGCGATTCTTGTGAACCCCTTAGTTCTAGAGGGAGGCCGCGTGTTTATTGGCAGAGGGAATAACTTTTAAACCGTGTCCCAGTTTCAACAGACTCCAGCGCAGCATTTTATTTCACTGTGTCCAACCCTATTTCACATCCTAGTTAAGTACACTTACAAATCTGCTGTGCCATGGTTTCTAACCTCTCATACACGTGTGAATCCACACACACACATGCACACACATGCACACAGAGTCACATCACTAGGCCTGTCACCGCCTTTTATCCATCGTCAACCTTCAGCTGTATGGTTTATCCGGAGTGACACTATAGCAAAGTGCTTGACTGCTTTTTGCCAACAGACTGCAACACTTTAACTGTACTTAGTCATGCATCATTATGGCAGACTCAAAGCGGTGTGTCTGGGAACGCCTGCAGATGGTGGAGGCTGAACCATTTGGAAAGGAAGCCTCTGTGACAGTGATGCTTATTGCATGAGTAAGTGTGTATGGACACAAGAGTGCGTCTATGTAGCAGCACCGAATAGAAAACACTGCTCGGAGGAGAAAAAAAAAAGGTGCGACGCTGCTAATTCAACAGGCTTGAGAAAACGCTCTCTGAGAGATATAATATATGAAATCTGCATGTAAGTCTTTGTTAGAAGGGGGCCTTTATATGCGTATTGATCAGTCATTGTTTACTCCAATCGATGCTGACTTAGTGAAATGCAGCCTCTTCTCTGTTCTTTGCAGGGATTTAACCCTCTCTGCATTGCATTTCGTGGCTTTGTTCTCCTCTTCAAACCTCCCTTCTGCTGAAAATGTGATAGCATTTACTGTCACTTGTCACTTTATCTTTATTTCAACAGATGACAAAGCTTTTATATTCAGCATTCTGCTCCACACATGGGTATTTTCAACAGATCTCTTCTGCCATTGAAAGATAAATGTTAACTTCATTCAATAGAAACCTCATTCAAGGTTCATACAAAGCTGACTTCTTTATTCTTTAAGGAAATGAAGAAACCATTAGCAAAATATTCACTGACGGAGAAAGAGAATCTTATCTTTATTCTGCATGACCATGCAGAGCCGTATTCCTTTTGACATCATTATGTAGAACCAATTTCTCTTTCATATCATTTCTGCTGTACTTGCATTGCCACATCTATACGCTCACTATTCTTTATTACAAAGTAGGTGGCCTAGAGGAAAAAAATATGCATTTGTTCCCTATGGCATAAAATATGCATATAGGTGCCTCGTTTCATCTCCAATCTGTGTTATTCCTTTAAAAATTCACCACTGCCTGCAGTCCCTCTTTAATATTTAATTTGACAACTTTTTAATCTGTCTCTATGTGATGATGAAGTAATCGTCAGCTGTCACAAAAATGATTGAATCGTACAATGGGACTGAAGTGACTCGTAGGTTGTAGGCTTCATTATTTGTTTTTGCTTCAGCTGTAACGTGAGCTTGAGGGAAAGAAAATCCTCTTTCACACACTAATTTATCTTCCATCTTTATTCATCTCCTGCACCCTCCCGACACCCCCCACCCTCACACACACAGACACACGAAGCACGACTATATATAACAGCCATACATCATTAATACGCTTTTAGTTTGAAATCCAAATTCTACAGCCTGTTGGTATGTACAAAAAATATTTAATTGTGTATCTGTGCTACTTCAAGTCCTAGCAAGAACCACAAAGCAGTGCTAATTACTCCCTTTTCTTAGCGCTGATCTTTAATGATCACATATTATCCATCAAGCTAGCTAAATAATTAGCAGGAACGTCCCACCAACGAACCGCCAACAGATGCTTTATCTGTCACAAGGTGAACATTGGTGCTATTTCTCCTCAGCGAGGTTACCAGCACAGAATCGTTTGGAAAACAAAACAAACAGATAATGAAGCAACTTAAATGAATGTTGTGGCAGATGAATGATCAGTCCCCGCTAACTCTGTAGTACCACCTCTCCTGGCCGCTCTGGCAATCTGGCCATGTCGGGCCCCCACTGTGGACCAGCATGGCACTGGGAGTTGTGCTAGCCAGTCACCCCCATAGCCCCGGGCTGCTTCTACCTTTGGTATGCTACTCAAGGTTAAAGGGATCCCAGTTGGGTGTTTAACAGTGTTGTGCTCGGATCTGAATGGCACTTTTTTTTTTTAAACTGTCTGTACTGTAGAGTGTGAGCTTGGAGAACTATCCGGAACTGTTCATCTTAGACGATTTCACATTTACAATGTAGATCCCGCTTCGCTATTTCAGCTGCAGCGTTCCTCTAGCACACCCCTAAATCCCTTCACCAGTGTTGTACTCTTATAAAGTAGCAGGGGTAAGTGATTTGAACCATTTTACTGTGAGGATCTGCTGTTTGCCGTACACATGCAGCTTTTGCTGACATTCATTTTGAAACCACTCGGAGCACTTGCGACTCAGTGTAACAATGCTGGGGAAAGAAAAAAAAAATGCCTGCTGAGCTCTACAGTGAATATACCTCTGACCCAGACCGAGGAAGGGGAGATTTATGAAATCCACATGTTTAATACATTTCATTTTGTCCAAGGGATTTGTATTGCTTACCACAGTATTTTAGGGTTGAAGCATTCTGTATAGTCACAGCTTGTATTGTCTGAGGAGAATAAACCCTGTCCGGTTCTGGCTGCTGAAGATTTGTTTTATAGCACCTCCTTTTCCTTAACACACATCAGCCATGCGCTGTCTGAGGTATTGCATTTTGTTGTGCTGAGGTATACACCCCTAATCTTTAATGCATAATCCCCTGAAAATCCGCTACATAAATGAAAAAGATAACCCTCATATCAGCGTGGTGACAGAAAATAAGATAGCTGGGTAATTTAATAAAGGATTGATGCTGGCCCTGGTGTGATATGGTGTGTGACCTCTGTATATTCATTGTGTAACACGGAGCAGGTGAGCACTGCTTATAGAGAGCAGTTCTTCCTATTCTGAAAACCCATCCGGGGAGTGTAACATCCGTGGTGACACGCGGAATGCGCCATATGGATTAAAGCGCGGCGAGGGTAGTCACTGAAATATTTGCTTTCCCAAAGTGTTGATACAGTATGAAAAAAAAAAGGAGAACCATGGCTACGCTTCCCTCTTGTAATCAGGTAGCAGTTATCTCGGGAAAGTGTTTGCTTACCTAATGGTGTTTCCATCTTGTGCGAGTCTGTGCCATTGGCTTCCCATTTAGACGCGCTTTCTCCCACAGTAAGTGCCAGCCTACAGAGGCTTAGCATGTAGCGCGTCTGTGTTTGTTCTGCCCGTGAGAATCAGCAAACAAGACAAACAGGCCAAGTGGGCGAGACGGAAAAGTAGTTCGAGGACGTCGCAACCGTGGTCAGCCACCGCTGTTTAGCTCATTTAGCAGCTGACCACGCCGAGTCATAAATACTGCCCCCCACCCCACCAGCAAAGCGAAGGCTTGTTTTACATCTAAAATGCACTTGAGTGTAATGTTGACAGATATAGCTTGTGACGAGTGATAGTCAGAATGTATGAGCGCCCATAATGCCGCTGTCAACCTCTGGTGCCAGACTGAAAATAAGCAGTTCACCTCTGTTTTCATTCACGAGAGTGCAGCAGACAGCACTGACTTCTCCGCTGTATTTATTGACTTGTTTTACTAGCCCGAAACAGGGTGCTTTTATACGGGCCTGCTCAGTCTTAAGACTCTCCAGACATTTACATTATTCCTGACTGAGTTACACGCACATATAAAGGAGCAAGTCCGCAGGCTAGGTTAGATATATGCTTTTTCCACCTCTCCTTCTCTCCTACATTCATACAGACTCATGCACCATTTTATTACCCCACCATTTTAGATATTGTTACACTGCACCTTTCATCCTATTACTGCTCTACTATGTTCTTCAGTGTTAATTTTTTGACTTTTCTGTATATACACATATATAAAATAGACACTGTTTTTCAGACGTGATACGTTCTCCTTATTTGAATCCTGCTAAAGCTGATTCAGTATTCGGTGTATATAAAAGCCTAGTTTTCACAAGGCTCTAAAAATCATCTTTCGCTGACTAATCTGCACGACTGCAGTGGAAGATAATGAATGCCAACACCAGAGTCACAGCAGACACTGTGATCCCCCAACACCCCACCCCACCCCACCCAGCCTAAACCTCCAGCAGTATTTACATGATATTTCATTTTAGAATAAACCTCTTTTCTCTCCCACTGTGAAGATATTGAACTCTTTCACACAGATGTCATCTTAACCAAAGCTTATTAAAAAGATGGACATCAAAGTTGCGGGTGCCCATTTATCTTATAGCACTCTAATTGGCCACCACAGGCTAGAGAACAACTAACTCCAAAATAGGAGGCGTCGAGCGGTTGGGCTAAAGAAGAGGATGTCTAAAGACCTCTCAGTGGATTCATTGCCAATAAATCCTCTGGAATGAAAGCGGGGCTTTTCCACGGGGTGTGGAATTTCGTAAATACATTATGAAACGCGACGCGGAGAATTAAGCCAACGCTCGGGTTTGCTTTCTTTGTTCTGGTGTGTTTCGCGGGCTACGTTGTCCTCCGCCTGACCAGTGACTTCAGCGTTTGCTTGACATATTTGGAGTTTTTAACATCATTGCTGACGACATGAGGTAATGCGCTCTGAAAAGGTCAGACGGCGCAGTAGCCGTGAGTGAGCCGAGATTGCATTTCACAACTCCGTATACTATGTATTGTTTTGAATTCGCCACGGTGAATGAAACTGATTCTTTAGTCCGGAGTCACTGCTACTCCATCAAACACCACACGCCGGGCCTGAGGTGAATAATGTATTATGTTTTCCACTCAAGTGGGCAATAAAAACACAAAAACAAAGTCATTAATTGCCCACATACAGTAACCAAATGCCATCAAGAGCCTGTGCTCTCATTAACCTGGCACCTAATTATCTGCCTCCAGTCTGAGTCCTGACAAGCCCTACCGTCTGAACCCTCAGCTCGGTTGTGTTGTGTTGTGTCAGCACTCGCCAACCACAGCCAAGGCACCATTAGGTACAAAGAAGACAAAAGCTTCTCGCAGCAAAGGTTCCCTCTGCATGCGCCACCACAATGTTCCTCCTGTTAATGCCTTCCCTTCCAATTAAATCTGCAACTGTTAATTATTGTAATTATGAGAGTGAGCTCCCAGCTCTACCCCCCTTCAACCCCTCCCTCGCCGGTGTGTGGAGACGCTACGGGAGCTGTTGTGTTGCTTCAGTGGCGCCTCGTCTCTGCTCCACTGAAGCCTTAGCGGGGAATTGGATGCGGAGGGGGACGTGGTACACATGACAGGGGTGACGTGAGGGAGATTGCATGGTTCATCTTCGGTAACTGGGCAAGCAAGTCACAGCCAATGGCCACACCTCCAGTCTAACTCATTAAATGTTGTGTAAAGTACATGCTGGGAATAATTAGCACCAAATAACCTCTTTTTTTGCTACCTTGCTTTCAGGGTGTCATTAAAAAAAGTGGAGTATCCTCGGCAGGTGTGCAATACAATCAAAATAAAATGAGAAAAATGATATTTTCCTCTTTTTCCACAAACGTGCAACTATTATTTTGTCCCTTTCTCAAACTATATTCTTGCTGTGTTCTTTGAGAGTCGCTTGCGATGGATCCGAAGTGATGGGCTGAGTATAAGGAGAGCTGAAAAAGAGTGGATGGCAGGCCGGCTGCCTGTTAAATCTCTGCGTGTCTCAACATCCTCTTTGGCCTGCTTCTGTCACAAGCTGTTGTTTGGCCTGGACCTGATCTGCCCAGCCACTCCTTGCACTGCACTCTGCAGACCTAGCAGTAACCTGCAACATGGCTCAGACTCAGGATGCTTCCAGAAAAAGCGCTGTCGTCCTGAGTGCATTCAGCCTCAGATACTGGAGGTGGATGTGTTTTTGTGAGCTTTATCAGTCCCCACCGAGAATCAGCACGTCAAGTGCAGTCTTATTCCGATGTCATAACCCCGCTTGCCTCGTAGCAGAGTCCTTACACGCTAGCACGGCTAGCAAAACATTCTGGCTTTACAATTTGGAGCTGAATTCTCTTCTATAAAAGACACTGAAGGAAAGAGCAGCTCCTTCTGCTTCAGGCAATGCAGCCTTTTCGTGGATACACTGCAAAATCTAAATGATGGACTGTCAACTCTCTTGCAGAAATGGCACTGCAAAGAATAATCTCTCTGGCAGTGGATCATGGTTGGCTGTATGCTACCAATGCCTTTTCTTTGTTTATGTGAGCATCTAGCCTTTGCACGCACACGTGCAGACATGGACGTATGCACATGCACAGATACACACAAATACAGAACACACACACATAAACACACACAGACAAAATGCTTCCAGCCCAAATCCTTTCTTTGGAAGCATACAGTGAAATATATGGGATTAATAACCTGAATAGCATTATTTTTCACCTCTAGCCTTTAAAATAATGCATGCTTGGCTTAGTGTCTGGGCAAAGTTTTGCCTGCGTATTTGCCTGGTTATCGGTGTGTACAAGACCTGCTGTGTGACCTGGTTTCATGCAATCTCCATCTTCTAATTAGGAGGCTGTAGAAAGGCTGGAACGAGAGGAGGAGTGATTAGTTGCCGTTGGGTATTTCATAAGTGGCTTTCAGTGCCACATTTGCATTATTTGCTTGGGGTCTGAATAACAAATCAGCCTACCTTTCCAGCAAATTGAGGCTAGCAGCTAAAGACCATCAATACATGAAATATAAAATGAAACTGAAGAAAAGAAATAAGCAAAACATGCTAACACAATATAGGGGGCAATAAAATGAAATATTGAAACATGAGATGCAATAACGGTCTCAAAGTGATCTACGCTCCACGTGCTAGTCTAGATGAGGCTTACAGATATTATTTGACTAATAAGGGTGGGGGACAAATTAAAGGGAAGGCATAAATAAATGAGTGGAAAAATACAGTGACTACAGGTACACAGGAGTTAAGCCGCTGGCATTCGGTCGTGCAAAGACAACTTGTGAAGCAGTGGGTCTGATTCTTGGACAGTAAAACTCTCTGTCCCCCCACCCATATTTCTCTTCACTGGTGAAAGAGTGGTTTCATTGTTGGGACACAGATGGCAGGGGCTTCAGTCACAAAGACTGCTCCGCTAGTGCTTCAGTAAGAACACTGACTTAAGTGACGTCTGCATTGAGATCTGTGGGAAAGATGGTCAGAAACTGCTATTGGCCTGTGATGCTTGTGCACTAGAGCAACATTCAGGGAAAAACAAAAGAGCAACTCTTCCCTAGCTGACTTGAGAATGCCAGTGCAGCATGTGATCAGTCTCGGCAACGGTAGACTGTTGACAGTTACATAGAGAGGGATATTACAGCAGTATTGCAGTCCTTAAACTGATCCCTACAAAGATAGATGCAGATTTGAAGGTTCAGAAATTTAAAAACTATCACTGGTTTAGAGATGTGGGAAAAAAGGGGGACATTGTCGGATGACTCATCCCTTACCAACACCAACAGAGGGTGTAGGTCTGAATGCATGTCACCTACTGAGAGCCTAGTGAGGCAGTTCGAATATGTGGGGGTGGAGGGGTTTCTCATGTGGTTTGTGTCCACTTGTCCCCTGTAGAGGGAAGTGTCACTGCGGATCTTACCGGTGAAACATTCCTGTCTTGATGGGAGTGGTCTCTCCCAAGATGACAGTGTTTTTTGACCACTTTATTTGTTTCAAATAACAAATAAATGAAGATCAGCTGGAGCTCAATCCTCCAGCTGAATCCCAAAGATGTATAAAACCAAAACCAAGGCACACTGAAGCTGCTGTGGAAGATTTTCCTGTCATTTGTTCCCATTCTGTTTATCGAGCGTATGTTATGTTTGTCCTAGGTTTTGGTGCGACTCCCTGAATACCACACGGATGTCTCTGTGTTTGTTGCTCATTCTGTGACCAGCGGACCATGTGAACCACGTGAGCCCTATGTTGGAGCCCCATGCTGTACGTGTCCTGTAGGGTCAGTCAGTGTGCTGATCTGTAGCGGAGGTCCTGTCCGCTCATTTGGCCAGTCTCCCCCGACCGCCGCGTGTGTCCGCCACCACCAGGCCTGGTCAGCCATCACTGAACCACTTGGCTGTTTGCCCACATTTGAGTCTTAGAGGGCAGGAAACAAAGTGGGCACTCACATATCCACATATAAACACACAAATGCACACACACACACACACACAGGGGTGCGCGCACACACATGATCGCAGCGAGTGACAGTGGCTCTTGTTTACTCAGCCCTCCCACCCTCCCTCGCTCTCCTTTCATCCTCTCCCTCTAGTCTGTCATGTTGTGTGTCACTTCCCACAAATGTCAGTGCCACCGTGGGACAGTGATTAATTTTGGTGTGCCTGGCAAAATGTCTTCAAGATGTCTGTTTGGGTTGTCTTTTCCCACCCCCTTTTCCCACCCCCGCTCCTCGCATGTCTTGGAGTTGTGGGTCGAGAGTGGCATGCCCCCCCCTCCCACCCCAATGCTGTCACAGCTTTTTTTTTGGGGGGGGGGGGGGAGGAGTGCCTCATCATCACCAAGGGACAAAGGCTACCTGAACTGACAGAGATCTTCTTTTCTGACCAGAGCCACTTTTTGTCACTCCCCAGCGCCGCCATCTCCATGCGCTGTCTGTTTAGTGTGTGCTGGTGGTGTATGATGGGAGAAGTCTTGACCCAGCACTGGGGGGCTGTAACACTTCACTGTCAGCGCGGCTGATTAGCTTATCACTCACTGCACTGGGAGGAAATACATCATCATTCCAGACAGGGATTCCCCAGTTTAGGGCCCATTCCCTCTCTTCTACTGCTCGGCATTTAATCACCACACTCTTTGTCCCTTCCAGTGTTTCAGCCTCACCTCTAAAAAAACAATCCTTAGCGCCTCACAATGGGCGCTTTCTTCCTTTCCGGTGTTTTTATAGTAAAATCAGAACAGCTGCATTATTCACAGCGTTTGAGCTGGAGACAGACAATATATCCATTTGCACTGACACAGATATTGTCCATGTGGAGGAAAGCAGACTGAGCCATCTTCCCAAATTATTCTTTTCAGCTCACTCAACAAAGAAAGTGAAACACAAAGTGGCAAATGTGCTTTGGCTTCCCCACAGAGTGGTATCAGGTATGGTAATTACCCTGCCATTAACATTGGGAATAGTTAATGTGTATTAATGTGTTAATGGCATGTTAATTACTGTACATGTTAGAGAGAGAGAGCCCACAGGCATTCTCTCAGATTCTTTGTGCCATGTGGATGTAGGCCAATCTTAAAAAAAAAAAGCCTTTAAGAACGTCGATGAAAGAGGATTCTTATGTTTCATTTGACAGAACAAAAGATTTTCAATGGTAATTTGATCCAGCTCCCCGCCTCTCGAGCTGAAGGTTACCGATCCAGGCGCCACGACAAAGGAGATGATATGAAGTCAAAGGAGACGTGGAACGCGGCTGTAGTGACACTGGCCTCTTTGTGAAATGGATACTCTAAGCCCTCTGTAGTCTCTAGTGTTTTGCTTTGGCAGTGGGTTTTAATAACACGGTGGATTAGAAGCCCTGGATCCCGAGTGCCAAGCTTAAGTTAAAGCTCACCTTGGACGAGCTTCAGTAACAGGCTAGAAGCCACGGTCCCGCTCTTCCTTCCAGACGATTCTCTCCTCACACCATCAACTCCACGGCTTTAAGATGACCTTTGCAAATATTGACAGAAAATAAATTCTGTTTCGATTAGTTGGCTTTGGGAGACCTTTGCGGATCGATGCAATTAGATGAACAGACTGTCGATATGTGGCCGGAGCTGTTCACTAGAGGCAGTGGGTAGGAGAGGACTGCGGGAGGTCAGGGTTACTTGTAATGAACAGGATGTTTTGGAAACAGCGGTGGAAGTAACCGAACCACAGCGCGTATCATCTAAACATAGGTTACTTTACTGCTTCACAGAACTTTTAATCTCGAAAAGTCCTTTAGTTATTGAGAGAAAAGTATCGCAAAAAATAAATAAAAATCTCTGGCTTCATCTGCAAGAAGCGCCGCTCTTCCAGTGTATCATCTCGTGTCTGACAGTGCACTGAGCGAGGCAGAATATGGTGGAGAAGCCCAGAGCCACCCCTGCACTCTTCAGCGGGCCACATTAACCCAGCGGGGCTCTTCCTTTATGGCTCTCCTGCTCACACTTCAGTGATGAGAGTAAACAAGCAGCGGGGCAAAGGTCAGCTAAGCCCACAGAATAAAAGAGGGCACAAGGGGGAAAAAGAGGTGGGAGGAAAGGAGAGCAGCCCGAGGCAGTGCTCAGATCGCTGTCAGGGCTTCAAGCAGGGAATGATGGACGAGACAACGGCCCCGAACCGGAAATGATTATAAACAGTGAACAGGGGAGAGTGTATGAGGGAAAAGGGCTGCATTGCCTTTATCTGTCAAATTTGTTACATCCACAGATCAGATAATGACAGTGAAACCTGTAAAAAGTGAAAAGAAGAGCCACCCCTAACTGATAGGGAAGGATTAATCACAGCGTCTCCTTTTGTCTCAGCCACAGAAGAGAAATGAGGAACAATCATATATGCAAGTGCTTCTTTTTTTCTACCCGGCTACCCCACCTGTATTGTTGAATGACAAATGGGGCCGATTAAGGACATGTGACATTATTATTACAATTTCTCATTTTTTTTCCCTTTTATATCATGAAATGCGCCCTGGTAATTAAGTGAGCGAGCATCATCATCAAGCCCACGTGTAATAACTGGAAGATATGGATTTTTCTTTCTTAAATTCCTTTTCTTCTTTTCTTTTTCCTTTTTTCTTTTGCTTAGAGGCTTTACCAAGATGACATGACTCCCGCACTTTCCCCTCGCACCGAGATTAATCCCACTTTGACTGTGGAGGTGGATTAAAGCTAAACTCGGGTGCCCAAACTTGTTTTAATACCCATATCATCAGACAAAAACAGGATAAAGATTTGAGCAGGAAAAGCAGCATTGCAAAATGTTACTGTGGAATTGCGAGTTACTATACAGATTTGTCAACCACACAGCAAATTAAAGATATTATCTCGCCTGAGCTTATATTGTGGAAGTTGTGTGATGACGCCGAGCTTAGCTCCTCCAACAAAGGTGCGCGGAAAAGAGACAGCGAGGCAGAGATATGCGTTTCGCTCTTATTCTTTCTTTAATTTTTAGTATTTATGTGGTTGAGATGAACTCACTATCCCTCCCATAACATGTGTTATGAATGACCAGCCAGAGCCGGCGTGGCACAAATACACCCTGGTGGACTCCTGCAGGGCCGTCTCCTTCTCGGAGCAGCGCAGTAATCATTTTTATCCTGCTGATTTCCTAAATAGAAATGGACACGTATGATAAAAATGTCACGGCCACTCCACATGTCAGCGGACTAACAGGATTACGTGTCACTTTCTAATGCCTCGCTCTGTTTTCCTTTGCCGTGAATGGCCACAGTATTGCACACAGGAACTTTGTGGTAATATATGGTAAGAGACAAGTAGCTCTTTATGGCCTTAGATTATTTAGTTTGAATGAAACCAGTGATTTATGCCCATTTAGCTGAAAAGCCCTGTAAATTCCCTCAGCTGCATTTCCCCTGGATATGGAGTGAGTGGAGTGAAAGTGACAACTAGGTTTGGTGTGGAAATGCACGCCGCGTCCCAGAGTTATATTTAATATACCTGACATGAAAAACGTGGCTACCTACTTACCACCACCCGCAGCACAAAGAAAAGTGCAGCCTGCTGAGTTTGCGTTGATTCAGAGAGTGGGTGTAAACACTGAATTAGGGAAAATATGAACCGTCGTGGCAGACAAACCACCAGCTATTAGAGCATGTTGAGATCCCGAGCCGGGCATCTGGTCAGTCACATTTGAATCATGTGCCGTTTTGTTTCACGCAGCACAAACTGGAATGGAAACAGTCGAGTCTGTCCAGAATGATGGCTTTGGGTGGAGTTGTGCAGATGCAGCGTGATGTGGATGAGGGTTAGTGGAGCAGCGGCATATTGTCCACATGGATGGCTTGGCTCTGCAAAGCCTGATGGAGCTTTGTCCAGCATCTCAATGTCTCCAGCACAAATAGCCACATTCATCCACTCCTTTCACACCATTACACCTAAAAGACTCAAAGCCAGCCGACCTATAAATAGAGGAAAATTTGTTTTTCAGTGGCATTGCAGTTGAACAAACCACCAACGGGGATGAAAACATCAGAAAAGAGGTTACACTGTGGGCTTTTTTTAACCTACGATTGTGTTTATAAGAGAGATATTAAGAAGAAAGGGAGTGTTTTCTCTCTAGTATTTACTCTTGTGGACGGCTCGCAGGGTCAGTCGGTCAAAGCACGGTAAAAAGGGCTTCTCTGATTGCATGCCTACTGGCTGACACAATAGAGCCACTAATCTTCTTATTTAGAATCCAAAGGCTAGCCATATCTTAATGAAGCTGTAATGAGCTCTTGAAAATCCCTGAATTGCGGGAGGGATTATTGAATTGAAACAACTCTGGTAATCATAACGTTTGAGTAGCCACTCAGTATTTACTGCCCATTGAGCCACATTTTTATCCACTTACTAGACTTGATTGCTCGAGCGTGTTTTTGGTGTAATTTTGACCTGCGAGAGCTTTTTTTTTTGTTTGTTTTCTGAAAAGCCTGACATTGTGGTTTCACTGCCAGCGCATCCAGGTGTGCACGTAGCCCGCGCTATCTGCTGTGTGATTACGACCTGCTGACAGCCTGGCGAGACAGACCAGAGGAAATAAACAGCACCATCTGAAAACAAACACAGAAATCAGGCTTTGCGCTTTGCATGCAATTCACAACGCAATTTTTTCCTTATTATTATTTCATAGCTCAGTCTTATAATGGCCTAGATTCCTCTTAAATTAAATTAACTGAAGATTCAAAACTCACAAGGAAATAGACGCGAGTCAAACAGTAGTTACTTTTGTGGATTTCCCAGCATTCACTGTGTGAAAGACAGACACTTACTAAAGGTATAGTTTTCTGTTTAGCATCCTTTCACAGAGTAGAAGTGCCACTTCACCATTGAGCATTTGTCAGTTTATGGATGTTGCTGTCATGTCAGCCTTCCCGTACACACAGTGTGCAGCGCAGTGTGTAAATAAAAGAGAACAGGCGTACACATGGGCGACAGGAACACAGCATATACACAGGAGGCGCTCAGTTCCTACCTGACGGGGAAACATCACAGTATCAAACGATATAGAGTCAACGCTTCTGATTTCAGCTGTTCTGACTCATTCTCTTATTAATAATGTTAATTTTCCCATCTTAATTCATCTCTTGAATGCATTTGCTGAAACGTGTCCCTGTTTCTGTGTCTCTGCAGGTCTCAGCATCCGTGGCGCTCAGGAGGAGGACCCCCCAGACCCTCAGCTCATGCGTTTAGACAATATGCTGTTGGCAGAGGGAGTAGCGGGACCAGAGAAAGGTGGCGGATCTGCCGCCGCAGCCGCCGCCGCCGCCGCCTCGGGCGGGGCAGCCGACAACTCAATCGAACATTCCGACTACAGAGCCAAACTCACCCAGATCAGACAGATTTACCACACAGAGCTGGAGAAATACGAACAGGTAAGCTTTACAGCCCCAAGGTTAAGATCCTCCCAAGAAATGCCTCCCGAATGAGATTTTATTGGAAATAGCACACACCCTCCAAAATGTTCTTTATGCATTATTCCACGTGACTACCAGCTTTCAAATTTCACTTTGTGTTTAAATGTTTAAAAGCCACTGAGTTGTACTTTCACAACTGCAAACTGTGGCGAATATGCACGATAGAGGAGGATGTGGGAAAAAAAGCGGCTCGGGAAAAAGCGAAATTGCCGTATTATTCACTGTGTTGTAGTTGATTATAGAGATCCAAAGGAGTGCCCCAGTCATCTGTGTTAAATGAAAGTATGATCAGCTCTTTCACCCAGCACTTTGAGCCTGCCATTAAACACGGGCATTATGGGTGAAAATAGAAGGTGAAACTGTGATGCCTCAGCAAGCCAGTGAGGTAAATTAGAGTAATTTACTTTGTGCTCTCTCCGAGAGAGGAGGTGGGTATGCGGGGGCACGCAACACTTCGCCTGGAGTAAATGCATCTTTCTTAAGGGTGTTTCCAGGTTTTAATTATCTAAATGTAAATACTTAACAAATTTTACTCAGAGTAATGAGCTAAAGTGTGCACTACGTAAATGAGTTATTCTAATTAATCATGTATGAACTACCGTGTTAACGAAAAGCTGCTTAACTTCAGTGCATTAAGGCCAGGCCAAATTGCAGATCTGCATTTATTCTGAGATGACTTCACCTATTATGTCACAGTTATATGCAAACACTGCACTCCGTGGAAGCTTTTATCAGCGTGCATATTAACTCATTTAATACATGAAAAATGGATATAACTTTAACACATCAGTCAGGAGCTTTTTAAAGTTCTAAAACAAACAAACAACAAAAACCCCACCTCACGTTGGTTGTTTTTGTCACTCTTTCTCTTGGCAGGCATGTAACGAATTCACTACCCACGTGATGAACCTGCTGAGGGAACAGTCTCGTACGCGGCCCATTTCTCCCAAAGAGATTGAGCGCATGGTGGGAATCATCCACCGTAAGTTCAGTTCCATCCAGATGCAACTGAAGCAGAGCACCTGTGAGGCTGTCATGATCCTGCGCTCCAGATTCCTTGATGCCAGGTCAGTTGATCGCGTGTGCTTAGTGCGAATGCGTGCGCGCGTGTGTGTAGGTAGAAAGTTTCGACTTTTTTATTGCTTCTGCGTGACCCACATAAGTAAATCCAGTGGGCGAGGTCATTTTTAGACGGCGTGCAGGTCTGAAGTTTCTTTCCACTTTTCTGGCACAGCACACAGTGTGAGCACTGCAGAGATGCATGATTTTAATTATGCCCATGTTCCATGCGTTATCCATTTCCAAGACAATCATGCCCTCACACCTGAGAGCAGTTAGGACCCAAATGAAATGGGGGCCGAGTCATGTGTAATGGATGGAGGGGTGGTCATCAGCAGGTGTTGTGGATTACTCTAATCACTAACAGTATGGTGCATTGTAGAAGCTCTGCGGAGAGAAGCACAAGTTTGGGCCAAACAAGCCAAGTGGAAGCACATTTGCTGCCCACTGCCTGTGTGAAGCGCAGTAAACAAGGCAAAATAAGCAAATGCTCAACAACATGATAAGTAGTGCCCTGGGAGGGAAGGGGACCCAGATCTAGTTAGAGTTTGCTTGTTTCTACTGGAGATCCCTGGGGCTGTGGCACTTCAGGAACAATGCTCAACTGTGCATGCCATGATTTCTATAATGTACCGAGATGCACTCCGACTGGGCTTTGCGCTCCATCATGAAGCCCACCCATCCGCTGCACTAAACTCTACACATTACACGCTTGGACTAGAGATTGGAGACCAACACACCAAATTAAACATTGTATGTATTTTGCAACGGTATGTGTGTGTGTGTGTGTGTGTGTCTGTGTGCTTGTCAGTTTATTGGTTGTAGTTTTTTGTGTGTTGATGAGGCTCTTGGAGCAGGACACGATATCCTGCTCCTGAGGGCCCTTAGAGCCCATTCCTCATTATTTTCACCATTTATGTGTGAGATTGATTGTGCAATTTGTGCAATCCAAATGGATGAGTTAATGCTGGTCTCACTAATAGGCTTGCTCGGTGTTTCTCTCGTTTTGCTCCCCACTCAGGCGGAAAAGGAGAAACTTCAGCAAGCAGGCAACAGAAATTTTGAACGAATATTTCTACTCGCACCTCAGCAACCCGTATCCGAGCGAGGAGGCAAAAGAGGAGCTGGCCAAGAAGTGCAGCATCACAGTTTCCCAGGTGGGTAGTGCTCGTCTAACAGTAGCTGGTGGGTAATCAAGGTGGGAAAGGCTAAAAGCCTTGAGGGATAGTTACCGTAGGTCGCACCACCAAGGCGCAATGTCCTTTGCTAACCTTGACATTGTGACTTCCTAATGATCCTTCAGTCAAGGCTGGTCCCAGTCAGTCAGAGCAGGGCCACAGGGAAGGGAGGCCTGTATCATCTTAGCCTCAATCAAAGCACTATGCTGTCCTTCCTTAGTCGCCCCAACGCTGGGTCCCCTGCCATTTTTCCCCCTCATTCCCATCCACCATGTGCGCTCTCTCTCTCTCTCTTGCCTGGTCAGTCGCTCAGGTCATATGGGAAAAAAAAAAAAAGGCATCATCCATTACTTTAAGAAAAGCGGTCACTCCGGTGCTTCAAAAACACTGGATGATCCTGGGTATTTACTCATATGTTTGCTCTTCAAGTGACCTTGCAGGAGTCTGCTAATTCTGTTATATTTCACACTTAAAAAGTCAACTTTCCAATTCGATATCTATCATAGCCTCCTCATTGGGTAAACCTGAAGGCAATATCTCTCACACCTAACCCCCACATCCAAAGTATTATTACCCTGTCTTCTCTTTTTTTTCCTCCCCCCTTTGCTATGATTGTGACTACTATCTAGATTTTTTTATTCTCCATTGTTCTATGGTTGTCCTCTTGAGACACAATATCAGAGAAACATGAATCTATACAATAATCTGCAGTGTTTTGTCTGTGTGGGGAGGGGGTGATGAGGGGTATATTGAGTGTAGTCATGAAGAGTCAGATACTGTAAAAGCCCATTCTTTTTTGCCTTCAGGGGGTGGGAAGCACCATCACAGTATCACAGGTATGTCATAACTTCTCCTGATCCACTGTTTTCATTTTTTTGTACCTCCTTTGTTCATGTATGTAATGGCCTCACAGTTGTCCACTGCACAGACCCTCCCTCTCTTACACTATTGGATCCATGCTAATGCTATAATATCAAATTTAAAGTTTGAATTTACATTAAAAAAAGAGTGGCTAAGCTATATCAGCATTTACATCCCACTTTTAACAAGAGATTGCAGCCTATTTTTAATGTTTGACATCCTTACACTACACCCATATTATCACCATACTATGTGTGTACAAATGTGTCACATGTAATTTTTACTTTCTGGCTATGGTTTATGACATGATTTATTTGTTTTCTTTTGATTTGATTTGATTGTTGTTTTGTTTTCTTGTAGAAGATTGAATAATTGTGTGGTCTTTTTAAATCTTGAACCCCCCCCCTTCCAAAAAAAATTGCACTCAGAGTTTATTTATATCCCTCCCACCTCATGATCACTGTGTGATTTACAGCAGTTAAAGAAATGGGCATCGCTGTCTGAGTGTCTCCCAAAGCAGTCCGCGGAACCAGTTCCCATGAGAACAAATAAGTCTTTGCAGAAATTAGAGGGCTTTTAAAAATTCACCTGAACTCATCCCGGGCCCCATTAGTGGTGTACTCCTCGATAAGCGGAGGCCATGGCAGACATCATTATTGACTTATTCTTAGTGCTTTGGCTCATTTTAGGAGGGTAACAGAGTGAGAGGCTTGACATAATGCTGGGTTCACTATAAGTATGTTATCCCTCACTGTGGCCCAGCCTTTCATATATGGCTTACTGTGGTCACACTGCAGGCTGGACTAAGTAACCCCCCCCCCCTTTTTTGGTGCTTTCTCGATTGCACAAGTAGTTCATTAACTAAACACCATCAGTTGTGAATGGTATGCCAATATAGCTTTGCAGCTTTGCTCAATACATCTTTGCTGATGAAACACCCTGCATCATTTTAACAGGGATCATTGAAAATGAAGTCATCTTCAAGTCAAGCGCTCACTCAGATTCCAGCAGTCCAAACGCCACATTTCCTTTCTATTATTACTTTTAATGCCCTTAAAATACCCTTGAGTTAACAAAATTGCAGATGTCTGTTTCATGTCCGATTTCTGCTTGAGCACATAACTGATGCACAATGATGTACTTAAGGTGGTAACATTACCTAGTGCGAGACCAGGTCTTATTTCCTTTTTTATTCATTTAATTTTTTTTATTATTATTATTATTTAATTTGCATGTGCATTGCAGTAAGGGCTAAGGGCATGGGATATGATGGATGTAGTTTGTGTTGAGGTGTGTGGATGCTTCAGAGGCCACCTTTGATGTAATATGTGTCAATATAACACTGGTTAACTGTTAAACCTGATTCCACCACAGGGTTAATATGTTCAATCTGTTATAATGCAAAATGTATGACAGCCTGTCCAATATTTCAGCTATTTAAAAAAAGTAATAATTTCAAAGCAGCGAATGCTTTATTTTTTGTATTTGATCTTACAGTAGGGCATTGCAAGTTTACTTTTGGCTCATGCATTGGTCATATATTGATCAGTAAGCAGTATTTATCTGAGACACAATGAAATAGTCCAAACTCTTAACTACAGTGTGCAACAATGAAGCCAGTGGTATCATAGCTTTGCACAGGAAGTCTGCATTGTCATGACACAATCGCTGCCTTTGAGTGCGGGTGGTGTCAGGTAATTCTTACCAAACATAGGAGTCAATTGAATGCATGGTCTGCTACGAGATAAAAGGAAATTAGTTCTGTAGATTGGGTTGTGCTGCACACACCTTGCGGTGCTGTGCATCTATTCAATATTTTAGCTGAACCCGAGAATCACTAAAGCCAGAGTTCATCGGGCAGGAGAGAAATGTGTGTGCAGAATAAAGAAGGGTGGTATAACATCCACAAGATGTGACGCCACCGCGGCTGAGTCTGTCCAGACTGCTGAGGCTTGTAACACAATAAATGTGTGCACTACAGTCATAACACACTCAAAAAAAAATCTATTAATTTTATGAAATAATCAGTCATATTTTATTGCAGGATTTGCCTCCTTTCTGATGAAAGTAATATGCGATGAAAGTAAACTAGTGTATAGTCTGTATCCATTAAGTCAAATTTAATGATAAAAATAGGTCTGAACGTGCAAACACCACAACTGGCCACAACTGACATTTTAATAAATGCAGATCTGTTTAATGCACTGTTTTTATGAACATTTTGTTAAATTAAACAGACTGATGAGCTTTACAAAACATTTTATATGATTTTTCAGGGGTTTGTGGGCACGTTGCGAGCTGTCCAAAAGAGCAACAATATTGCATCGTCTTAGGCTCTACAATCCACTCTAAGCAGGTTAAGTAAAAAGGATGATGGCCAGGGCTTTCATTGCTTCCAATTAAGCCTTGCTTGTTAGTTTAACCTCTAGGTAAACCCATCAAACAATTGATGTCAAGGAAACCCTGCCAACAGTGGGCCTCGCCTGAATGGTCATTAATTTTAATTGCCTAGATATTAAAGATTTAGAGCACAGAGACGTGGAGGATAGAAATGATCTGATGTCCTGCAAATCCAGTCAGTTTTTACGCCACAGCATCGGCGGGCTGCTGGGGATATTAAAATTTAAGCACATGGGTGGAAATTAAATAAAGCGTCATTAGGGGCAGCTGCTCTTTGGCTGGTCCAGCCGTGGGCTGCAGGGCCTGAGAGGGGGGCTGCAGCACAGCGACAAGACACTCTAATTTATAGGACCATTAAAAACAAGCATCATCTCATTATTATTCCACTGTTATTGCAGAGCCAGCATTCACACATAAGGTTCACACCATACAACTTTTCAGTGTGTGATGTTGAATGGCATCGTTTCGGTCCAACAAAATTAACATATCCGACTGCTCTAAATCTGAACGTACCCAGATTCTAGTGCATGTTTGATCTCGAGTCTTTCTCAAGCCTTAAGAGCTCTAGGCCTGCCCCAATAATCTCTGTACTGCTTCTCATGTCTACGGCGCTCTAAATCACTGAGCGTGCACAAATGTTTCACTGCCTTAGTGTTTTATGATCTTCCAAAATAAAGCAACCCAAACCCAGTAATCCCAGAAAACTGTGTAATGCTTTCCAGTGGTTATGCTAAATTGGACGTACTCTTCAGATGATGAATTATTACAATATGTTAAGTAACTGTATTTCTATAAAATGTCAGTCACCTGGACCCACTCGTCTGGAAACAGTGAGAATTCTGTGGAGGATAAAATATGAACATTCATATGTTTCACTGAGGGAAATGTCAAAATTTGTATCCTTAACAGCCAGTCCTCATATGAGAAATATGTACCGACTTCAGTGTCTGTGCAATAGGAGCCCCTTGTGTTTTAGTTTTGTCAGGAGACAGATCTGAGAGCATGTCATGCTCCCATCCATGAGAAGACACAAGTGGCTCCTGATTACGGCTTAATTAGCTTGTGTACCCGGCGGACATTAGCGCAGGGGCTGGGAATTGGGTACTTGATGGACCCAAACATGACATCTTGAAACAATCGCACTGCTCAGTGCATGGTGCTGTGCCTGCTTGACATCTGACTCCTCTGCTCCTCCTCCTTCTGCTCTCCCACGCAGGTATCCAACTGGTTTGGCAACAAAAGGATCCGGTACAAGAAAAATATCGGCAAGTTTCAGGAAGAAGCCAACCTGTATGCCGCCAAGACTGCTGTAAATGCGGCACACGCTGCAGCCGCTGCAGTGCAGAACAGCCAGGCCAACTCCCCTACCACACCTAACTCCGGTAGGCATTCCTGCATATAGACAAATAAAACAAACAAAAAGATCTACCTTCTACCTCAGTCCTTAACCTGCTGCCTGCCTGCCTCACTCTCTCATGCACCATTCACACAGGCTAGAGTGACAGGCTCTGCTCCCAGCTTGGGGATCACAGTGTCTCCTGTCTATAAGACAGTTGATGCCAAGCAAACTCATGCATAAAGAGAGCGTTCCTGACTTGTGAACCGAGAACACATGTATTTTTGGCAAAATAAGAAAAAAAAAATTCAAAATAATGCCATGGGATTTGTTTTCCCTTGACTTTCTGTCAACTTCTTGTCATTTCTAATGTAATGGTATGTATTCCCACTGAATGGTAAAGGCATTTTGCAAAAAAGTGAAACATAATTGCTGGGAGCAGTTTACCTGCAGTAGTAGTATCAAAATGGTGTTATGTGCAGTTGATGCTGAATAAAAATAGAGATAAAAGCAAAGAGCCTGAAAGGGCATGTTTAGTCGAGTTTGATGAGTAATGTAATGCTGAGTTTGGACTAGCTTGAGCTTCGTCGGGATGTGGTAAGCTTATGAAGTGGTCCCTTTTTCTTGCACCCAGGATTCCAGATGAAAGATGAAGAGTTTCAGCTGGATTCTGCAGAGAGCAAAAACACTCTTTTAAGCAACATGTTTACTGGTACTGGTCTTTTCATAAGCTTCTTATTGTCCTTGTCATTTACCATGTGATACCTCCCTGCTAATTTAGACTGGAAGTAGGTGATGTGGAACAATTGGGAGCTTAAGCGACCAACCACATATAGAATCGGTCCCCTTGTTGTCATGTGATTTTCATTTAATTTGTGCTCACTGCATTCGTAAAAAAAGATCTTCAGTTCTTCTGCACATCATCCTCCTCCTCCTCTGTTTTGGTTCCTTGCCTTTTCTTCCGTCACCCCTGTAGTTGCCTGCTTTATGGGAGTCTTTCTTCTGTGTGTTTGTCTGCTTGAGCTGGGTGTGTTTTTTACAGATAAATGTGTGTGCGTGCGTGCGTGTCTGTGTGTGTGCCTGTGCTTTCCCTTTATAGCCCTCTCATGTATTCAGCTACTTACATCTTCCCTTTCCAGGTTCTTCAGGTTCTTTTAACCTCCCAAACTCTGGGGACATGTTCTTGAGCATGCAGAGTCTGAATGGGGATTCTTACCAAGGGGCACAAGTCGGAGCCAATGTACAGTCACAGGTAGGAGCAACAATCAGGGACAGTTCCTGACGACTAGTGCAGAGAGCTGTCCTTGTCTTGCCTGTGTACTGAGCCATCCACAGTGCAGTCTAAAAAGCACAACAAACCTAAAAAAAGACAAAAAAAATCCAAAAAACATAAATAAGAAAAACATGCTGCCCAATCCACGGGCAGTTCAAATTACCAAGCGAGGCCTCCAATAACATCCCATTGACTGAAGTGTTTACTGACTATTTCGCTTTGGATGGAATGCTTTGGCCGCCAAAATATGATCCCACCCCACTGCAATCATGCCGCAAAGCAGTTTCCTGGTTACTATTCAAAACATTGTCTGAATGCATTTGGCTTTGACTTGAGCTCTTGGGTTGGTATTTGGGTTTTTTGGTACGATGTTATCCCCTTTTTTCTGTACTTCTGTATCGCTATCTTCCTGTCTCATCTTGTTATTGTTTGTTGTTGATGTCTTCCATTTTGTGAGTTTAACGCAGCTACACAGCCGACACACTGCACACACACTCACTACCACACCAGAAAAAAATATATGCTCATTCATAATAAAGGTAAAGAAAAATCAAAGCTAATTTAAGATTTTATTAAAGTCTATGTGTTCCATTACTTTTACTTATGCTTTTATTTGGTATCAATCCACAACTGCTTTAGATGAAGTAGTATACCTGAGCATGCTCGTAACATCACTATCCTTTGTTTTTACATTTATTTTGAAAATCTTTTTGCCGTGTTTTTTCTGGTTAGTACATTTGCTGTCTCAGAAGTCCCTTTTTGTTAATTTCACTTCAGTTAGTATCTTTTGCTTTACTAAGCATGTTTACAGTTAGTGTTGGAACTCTGCGAGACACTCGGCTGACCAGCTTGTCCACCTTGTCTGTCCCTTCAGGTGGATACCCTGCGCCATGTTATCAGTCAGACGGCAGGATACAATGATGCTCTGGGGGGAAACGCGATGTATAGTCCACATGGCCTAAATGTAAGTGAAGGTTTTATTGGCTTACACGCTTGTCGAGGCAAAGGAAGTGTGAAATTCATTGATACTTTTTTTTTCCAATAAAAGTGCTGCATGGTTATCCTTTAATTTTATTTAATGAAATTACGGTGCATTACATTGCTTTACAACCTGCACAATAAAATATTAGCCAGTGTGTCACATCACTGTGTCACCTGATCTAAATAAAAGCTGCTTTTAATAAAAAATACGCTACACAGCAGGTGAATAAAATCAGATTTACTTTAATAAACGGCTTTTAATACTTTGTTTGACTCAAACCAAGAATGAGATTTGGAGGGGGAGAAAAAACACGCCCTATCTGTTGCGTTTCAGCTGCTTTGAAATGCTTCACAGAATTTTCCGTAGACTTATCTTCATGATAAAATATGATCACGTGATCGCCCGCAGCCTTTTTCCAGACATGAATTTCTTCTTCCCTGATGAGGTTTGATACGGCGCCTTTTTGTAAAGCAGCACATAATCTGAAGCTATCAGAGTAAAGATTAATTTCGTTGATGAGGGAGGATGGAGAGTGAGGGAGAGAAAGAGAGAGAAATAGGAGGAGACAGCTCGTTCTCTCGGCACTGTATCAACACTGCAGCATTTGCTCTCTTTGTGTTAGCATGCCTGTTGGGTGAAATGCACAGATATTCACAGTCTTAATAGTATGTAAGAGTTAAGCATGAAAACAAGGTATTAAATTAGTTTATTAAAAATCTTTTTCTTTCTTTTAAATATAAACAAACGGTGGCGGCTGTTGCCAGCAATTCTGTGCTGTTGGTGTCATTTTGGCTTTGCTGTAGCCTTGTTGCTATAAGCTCTTTAGACATGTCAACTCCTTGTAGGATCAAGTGTTTTTCACTTTCTCACAAGGTTTCTCACTTCCATGTGCAGTGTAGACCTGTGCCTACTGGCTCAGCAGACCTCAGTGTGATCCCTACTAAAATATTAATAGTCGAATAACCTTAACACATGAAAAGAGAGGATCGGAGCACAAAGAGTAATAGAGTAAAAAACATATTCTGAACGGAAAGCTGTGGAAAAGCAGCTGTTTTTAGCCATAGCCCAGAAAATGCACTATTGATATATTCACATAGACCTTTAGCTGTGTTGGTGGTGACGTAGAGGGATCCAGTAAAGGCTAGGTCACGCCTGGAGCAAAGCAAAGTCAGGCTGGCTAAGACTGGCTCTCTTGGAGAGGCCCTGCCCTGTCACTTTCACTCAGCTCTCCCCACCTCACCCAGCCCGAGCCCTCCCTCTTCTTGACTGACAGGAGAATATGTAGCGACAAGCTGTCGGTCGCTGCTGAAATCTGCTTAGACACTGATTTCAGGGATCGCTCCCATTGGTCGGGACACAGGACAAATTTGTTTTTGAGAGTCTCTTTGCTGATGCTACTGTAACGCAGAGACTAGACTAACTGCGTCTGCAACACTTTAATATCAACTGACACATTAGGGCAATCAGTCTATAGATCTACATATTCTGTTTTTGGAGTGTCTAGAATTTACCAGGTTCGTATTGCATTGAGTGTTTGATTGTAATCTCAACCTTTTCCATTTGTGTCCAAGGCTAATGGGGGATGGCAAGATGCAACGACTCCATCTTCTGTAATATCTCCAACAGAAGGACCCGGAAGTGTGCACTCCGATACCTCGAATTGATCCGCTATTAATGCATCTTCGCCTCTAGCAGGACTTTTTAAATGGCTGACCACCTGAAGAGGATATTGAAAACTAAACTTTCACAGCAGATTGGTTTTCACGTATCTTAAAATTCATCACGACCGTGTCGCACGCATTGAAATTCCATCCTCCATTATGAACACCAAGTGTTTCCCGGTAGCTGTTTTGTTCTTTCTTCATAAATCAATCAAGTGTACACGCCATGCTTCTTTTCTTCTTTTTAATTTGTTGGTTCACTGTAGAGGTAAACACATGCACATTTCCAAACAAAAATAACAGTAAACTTTCAGGATAATTATCTCCACTCAAAAGTACGGGATGACACTTGTGTGTTGTCCGTGACATTTTATGACACCTTAAAGGCCCATTTGTTCGATTCTTGATTTAATTGCCGCTCTCCATTTTGATAATTGAGTCCTTACAACATAGAGATTAAAGCAGCTGTTTCTTTGACTGTAATGTGCTCGCAGTCTTGTCCGGCAACTCAACAATGCTGTTGTTGACAGCTCAATGGCAGCTTTGTAGTTACTTTCAAGATTTATTTTTGCCTTACAGCTGTATACATTAGTACAAGGAAATGACTATTCAAACTCTGGAACATAAAGAAGCATAATTGATTGCTTGACTATAACATGACACCACTGCATATTTTATAATTTGATGTTTAGTATGTACATATGTAAACCTTTTTTCTTTGTACTGCTTATGGAAGCCCCCCTCGACAGCACACACACACACACACACACACACACACACGAACAGTAGATCATTACAACATGGCACACAGGAGCAGGCCCCCATTACACAGGAAAAGTTGTACATAATATAGCTTAAGAGTAATTATACACCCCACCAATCAATACCCAGCTTTATTACCTCATTCATAGAAACCAATAATTTCCAACATTTCTGTAGCTTAGAGCGCTCACCTACTACCTCTAAACCATATCACCACCACAGTTTCTTTGGCCCTTATTTAATGTTTTTATGTAGTTATTTTGATTACATCTTGTAACACTGTAAACTCTTCATTCTCTATGTAATCTAATGTATATTTTAATCTTTTAATAAAATGATGTTGCAGCTGTGCAACTTAAAATAACAAATAAAAACAAAACAAAACAATGAAATAACAATATTAATACCATGGAAAATAGACGGGGAGGGGATGGGAGGGGGTGGGGTTGGGTGGCTGAAGATGTTGTTGCTCTGTGGCTTATACGGCTGGGGGGTGTGGGCGCGCGGGAGGGGTGGGGACGTGTGGCGAATATTGTTGATAAATTAACACCAAACAGTTAAAACTGTTGTAAATAATGAAGGGAGAAAAAAAAAAGAACATTTTGAATGTTGCTCATCTTGTTACTAAATCATGCGGAGAAAAAAGACAAAAAAATCACTATAAAAACTGTAATGCATAGAGGTTTCAGTATTCAGAACTGTACATTTCCAGCTCTGTTCAACAGGGTTCAAGACTTCTTTTCTCTTTTTTCTATTGTATGTGATTCTGAAACTGAAAAGTCATGACAAATGATTTGTGGCAGTGATTCTAATGTATTAAAGATGTTTAGTGTTACTTTCTAACCAGACTACACCCTGGACTGAAAAGTCTTCCTTGTGGTAGTTGTGTAATTTCAAACATGAATAAACCTTTTGCTTTCATGACAGCAAGGGGGTGTGTTTGTTTTCTTTAGTTTTTCCCTTAACGCTTGTCTGGTAAGTAGAACCTCGGCTCGCTTCTCCATCTCTGTAAACTCTCAACGAGGGATGCAATTTAATGGTAGCTGACTGCTCCTGCTCATTAATCGGAACTTCAGAGTCATTAAAAGCCATTTCTTCTCATTTTTTAAACACATTTCCTGTTTAGTTTTTAGATAGATTAAATACAAATTAAAGATAAAATCATGTTATTTATTCATCACGTATGGATTTGCCAGCTTTACATATTGTGGGTAGACGCTGAGGACTTGACCTGGGTTGTAGCTACTGTAGAGCTGACAAAGTGCAATTAACTGAAATGTCAGGCACTTCTAATTCAGGCTGTTTTGTCTGTCTGTTGTGGAAAGGCTGGCTTAATGGATCATTGGTTACCAATTCCACATGGAAATTGACATCCATTTATTCTCATTTTCTTAGCATAGTTCTTCATTCTTGTCTTTCTACTAAGCTCGTGTCCAGAGTTTGTCCCTGTCAGTCATGGATCCCTCTAGATTTTCAGCAAAGTGCTGCAAGAAATACTCCCAGCATCCCCAGCAAGCAGCAAGTTCAAAGCACATGTACAAGTTTGGTTTTTTTCTTTGATATACACAGTAAAAAAAAAGAAGTAACAGCACAAGCGTGATTCAAGTGCAATGCACAGGCAATTTCTAGGAGAACATATTTGTCCAGTCATCCAGGCAAAAACACTGAACACCTTTCTCTGCAAACCGTGCCTTTGTCCTACTACTACACACCCATGTCACAGATTTCTGTGCACATGCACACATATTTTCTTAGAAGATGAAATTAAAATCCCAGTTTTGCCCTTTTTTACATATGATCCTTTTCTGATCCACTCTAAGGATCCATGAAAGCATGCAGAGGTCAGTTCAGTGTTACTCAGCCATTCAGAGTGCAATCTATTTGCTTATTCTAGCTTTACAAATGCATTTGCTTCCTCAATTCTTCAACTATTACATTTTAAGTACTGCACTCAGCAAAATTGCTCTCAGAACCTTTTAAATAAAGAAGTTACATTTTCTAAGATTATGCCTATTAGAGGTTTTTCTAAGGTTCATTAAAGACGACATTTTCTAAGTAAAACTCACCATGAAAGGCATGCATCATTAAATATGGAAATCCTGAATTATATTAGCAATATGCACCAAGCTAGCGCCAATTAAATTAGAGAAAGATATCATTTGTATTATTAAGGTAGAGTTCATATTAGATTAAATATAAAATGTAATTTTGTCACGTTATGATTTATGCCTTGCAATGCTTGGTTCACGGACCCATGTTATACTGTATTTCAACAGAGTGATTGTTAATATTAAAATGTAAAAAAAAATGTAATTGCATCACACTATTGCTCAGTTTAATTGGTAGGAAGTTCAAACTGAAATTTATGAGCTGCCAAACGTATTGTTCCTCTCTTCAGCGTGACTTGATATTCAAATGTACACACAAACGCCCTAAAACATAAGCAGCATTATGTTGTTAACCTTTAGTCCAATCAACAATTAACACTATAATGCTGGAATCAATGCTTTCTGATTTCAGAGAATAATTACAAGTGTACGTTGGTGCTTTGATCGCCGATCAAAGATTGCAGCAATATGATAGAAAAACAGAAAGTATATGTAAATCTTCTGAATTTGTATTTGAAGACTGTTCCAGAAAGAACAGCACTGTGTAAGATAATGTGAGTTAATAAACAATAGTCTATGCATTTTAGATAAATTTGGAAATCCTATTAAAAAAATATTATCAACAGTTAAACTCCAAAAGCATTCAAATCTAAAAGCATCTGTGGTGTCAAGTGCAAATGATACCAATACCCAATGAAGAGATTTTAAGAGGAAGAAGCTTACAGCCATTATATTGTTTAATAGGTTCAGCAGTGTGGCAAAAACAAAGACAAAAAAATTAAAGTCCTCTGAAAGACTGGCTTCAGTTCTTGTATTACTTCTTGTGAGAATCTTACTTATATTCTGTTGTTTTAGCTTTTTTAGTTTTAATCAGTGCTTTATGACACTATCATGGTGATGTAATCATAAGGACATTTCAATTTTTTGCATTTATCCACAATTATAAAATCTCTCTTTTGACTATTAAAGCCGTGTTTTACTAAATCATCATACTGAGAAGTGTATATGTCTATGTGAGCGTAACAATTCTCCTTTGCCTAACAGTGACTGAAGAGTGCAAATTAGAATAGTCGTGTGTCTCTTTGAACATCTGTTTTTCAATGAAAAATGTATTTGTTATTCCGAACATAGAGCCATAATTAAGAAATCATGTTTTAGTTATTTTAATAGGATATTCAAACATGTAATTAAACTATATTTCTTTCTCTCTTTTAAAAGCACACAAGGTCCAGTAACCTACATGTAAACATTAAAGACATGGCGCCGTAGCTCTTATTTAGCGCAGACTGTTTGAATGAGAAGGGTCCGGCTAACTCGCTAATCGCCACCCTTGGACAATAATTTTGATAGACTTTGCTTTGGAAGATGCTCATAAAGAGAGCAGTGTAGCCTGAGAGTAGTGTGCAGGAGTTTGATTCACTGAGCAGATGTATAATGGACCATAGCCTGCCTGCACTGATCTCTTCAGCCGCAGTGACTTCTATTAAGAGATGAGTCCTGAGTGGCCTTTGAGCTTAAAACAGTGGAGTTAATTAACATTTGATCTGGCTTCTCTTTACATCTTTAGAAGTTCATTTTCAATTTCATTTCAACCCATTCAGCCATTTTGGTGCTGAAAGATTGCTTTAAGATGGCACGTAATCTCTCCTCTGAACTGAAGGTGGCTTATCATAGCTGCTTGGACAAAAGCATATATGTGAAGGCTATGACGGGAGACAGATGTTTGCCCTGCCTCTTAGCAGACGCGTGTGAGTAACAAAGTGCTGCCTTCGTGCTGCTCAAATATACTCACACCATGTCACAACCCCCCCAAAAACAACAGAACAAGAAAACAAACAAACAAAAAAGATTTATATTTATTTTTATTTTATTTTTATTTTTTTGACTCCCTCATACTTACAACTAAGAAATAAATGTATTGCATTAAAAGCATGAAGAATGTTTTAGAGGTGTAAATATTATATTATATTAAAACAATGCTGCTTGAAAACATTCCACAGTATTTTGTTCATGTTTCAATTAACTATTCTGTAAGAGCAGTACAGATGTTTCCATCTGTATAAAGGCTCAGTGGCTACTTTGTTACTGTAGGTGCACAATGTCAATCACAGGCCAGAAACTCAATGCATGGGGGAAAAAATGCTGATTTGATATGTGTATTTCAGAAACTGATGATTTACTGGGAATTTCCCACACAGCCACGTGTAGGGTTTACAAAGAAAATCCAGTTCGCCACAGATCTCTAAGCAAAAATATCTTGTTGATGGCAGAGGAGAGTGCTTTGACCTGATAGGACGCCAAAACTAACTCAAATAACCTCAACCAAAGTATGCAGAAGAGCATCTCTGAATGCACGGATTGAACAGCAGAAGACCCTACTGGGTGTCACTTCTGTCTGCTGTCAGCTTGACTTAGATCAGGGGACACTTGAAGACTTGGAAACAAAAAAAATTAATGTGTGATGTGGAAATCAGCTTTATTCTCTTTGATTCCCGAAGTTATGTCTTCATAACCCTTACAGCATAAAATAGTATATATATTAAAGACATATTTTAATCATATCTAGTAACTTCATAATTTTTGGGCATCAAGGGCCTCAGAGTTATAGCATGTAAATATCCCATATTTTGAGGCTTTGTCTCATTTCTTGTCTCTGTTTGCCTTCTTTGCTTCAACATGCAAAAACAAACATGTTTGTTGTCAACTTCTGAAAAAAAGATAACGCAACTGAACCAATTTCTTTTTATTTTATTTTTTTATTTAAGATTAGGAAAGTGGGTCACTGAATAAATATACTAGACAACAGACTAAATTCATTTGCAAGCTTTAAAAAAGGTAAGAAGTGACAAGTCTACCTAAAGTGACAACGTGTTTGTGATAGATTCCTTTGATGTTTTTCTCCTAATACATTAAATGGTCTGTTAAATATCGTTCGCCACGTTTTCGCGTGGTGGAGGTGAGACGATTTAAAAGAAGGATGGCACCATTCTGAGAAAGATTATCAAAAGCTTCTTCAAATATTCAGAATCCCGCCGCGTTGCTAAAGAAGCTCTGCAGTCAAGGTTACGTGTGAGGTTTCCGACCT
This sequence comes from Oreochromis niloticus, assembly GCF_001858045.2. Classification (NCBI taxonomy): domain Eukaryota; kingdom Metazoa; phylum Chordata; class Actinopteri; order Cichliformes; family Cichlidae; genus Oreochromis; species Oreochromis niloticus. Next base: position 11,448,172 of record NC_031977.2, on the reverse strand, counting down.
GGATGAACCTTATTGTGTTCGCCCTTGTCACGGTTTGCTCCTGCAAAAACAGGCGTTAACCCCACTCCCTGCAATATGTTTATCTACAAAGACAGAGTGGCACTCATTTAAGTGCAATAAGACTGAAATCATCTGCACCAAAATCACTTTTTGGACTTCTTCTCACCTGCACATATTAAAAAAAAGCTTAATAAGATGCATGTGATTGCTTCCTGTGTTCTTCTTGTGAACCACCTGCTGGTTCAGTTGGAGATGCTTTGTGAAGCCATGTTTTATAATAGATGCATTTTGGAAAATCTTTTATTTTCTTTACACCAATTACTACTAGTTAGTTAGTTAAACTTGGTATAAGCATTAGACACAGAGAGAAACAGCTATCCTGGCTATTTCTGAAACATAAAGTTGTGGTTTAATGCTTATGTGCTGGAGTTGCTATTTCCTTAATTTTCAGTCTTTATGCTAAGCTATGCTAAGCTGCCTGCTGATTTTATTATTCTACTTTGTGTGTCAATGCTTTAATGAGATGTATTTGTGTTAATTATGATCATTTAGAGAATGCGCCGCTACTCTATAAAAAAAAACATACACCATATTGCATTTTATAAGAAACTGGCGAAATGTTAATTTTAGTGAAATCGATTCCAACCTAAAATCCTCCAGCTAGCGACTTTGATTCTGGTAATTACTTGGAATAACAGCTAGTCTTTACAGCACATTTTCCATCCTCCATTCGCTATGTATTGCAGTGTGGCTATAGGCTACATTGTGTAATGGGAAGTCATTAGCTTTTGGTCTGATGCAGTTTGTTCTCAGTCCCTCGCTGCTACATTTATATTTCATATCTTATGTTTCACACTGTATTAACAGCTGTGGCTTGTTTTTGCCATCTGCAGACAATTACTTTAGTTTACTTGGCTTTGTAATAATAGCATGTTTTCTTCTTGCAACTCTCTCAATAGACAACATACTGCAAATTCTTGACAGGTGCTGAGGCATTTGCTCGGGAGACATGGTGAGGAGGATTATTACTGCATTATTTAGTTCTCCTGAAATAAACAAACAGATTCCCTTCCTGGCATCGTGCGCGACTAGCGAGTCAGCATTGTGTTTTGCATCGCTCCAGCTCTGAGCAGCCAATTATGATGTACGTTGAGTAGCGAGAACCTCGGTGCCCCTTTTCACCTCCGACAAGACCCGCTCAGTGTCGAATATTTTTCCCTTCCATCCCCTCTCATTTGCTCAGTATCTTCTCCTTTTATGACCTTTTTACATTCACCTTGCCTTGTTTCACCTACTTGCTATCACCACAGTGGCTCAGGTTCTGCTCCACAGTCTAGTTTAAGTATAATAACTTGACACTTCACATTGCATTAGTCTTAGTCCCGACAACAAGGTTATGTGACCTATAGTGTCAGAGAGCATACACCATACTTGCCTGGAGTAGCTATTTATCAAGACAGCTTTGGGCCACCTATGATTCAGAGCAGAACAAATACAGATGTGAGGCGGTTATACCGAGGACATATTTGTCCAGAAACCGTGGCAAACACCATCGCACAGTTTTCTCTCACAGACACTTCAGTGGGATTTTCCAAACCTTTACACCACTATCGTTACAGGTTAACATGAAAAAATATTCATGGCTGATCATTTTAATTCTCTTTAAAATTCACAGCCTGCCATACAATCTTTTGACTTAATTAAATAATGTGTTTGTTATCTTGTTGCTTCATATGTGAGGGCAGTTTCCAGTTCTTTTGACTCTGAGTTGCAACATACTTTACATTCTGCAACTATCTTCGGCTATTGATTAAAAAGCACGAGAGGAGCGTCTGTAGCCGAGTAGGCTGTTTCTGAACCCCGAGGAAATCATTAGGAGACCAATGACCTCACTGGTGCAACGCACATAAAAAGTTGCCCATTGGCATGATGTCATATTTAACATGCAATCAGTCATCCCATTACCCCTGGCAATCAAATCTGAAGCAATAGACATGGAAGATTGTCTTGAAGAACTGTTATCACTGTCCCACGTATCATAACAAATTTTTGATCATGAATCACAGATTTTTTTTACCCCTTAAAAAAGTGATATAAGCAATACAAATATTGTCCAGTCCATTCTGGCCCTTAAAAACAATTTCTAATAGGAAACAAAGTTACTGATTTTACTCACAATGGTTGTAGCAGGGTGTAGCACTTTACTGGACATGTAAACCCCCATCAGTCTTTTACACCACTGCTGCTTTAGTGAATGTGTTTATCTTGTTTATCCCCCGCTCTCCCTCTCTCTGGGTCTCCGGGCTCAAAGTGGCCCCTGTCTGCTTCCTGGTAGTGTCTGGGAGCCCAGGTCTATGAGGCACCAGGATCATTTTCCCTCTGTAGCTGTTGTCACTAGCATGGACCCAGCTAATTCATCTTGCTAATGGCAGGTGGGTCAGTTGAGCGCCGTAATTGTGATTTCTGTTTTTTCTCCCCCCTTTCATCTGATTTGGTCGCAGTAGTTATTTTATAGTATAGAATAGTAGATTTACTTTCCATTTTCAAGGAAGTGATACACTTGTTTTATATACAATATAATTGATTTTAAAAAAGAAGAAGCAAATAATCACTCCTTTTTCACCAGCCTGTGTTGTTACATTTAGGTTATTGTCATGAGATAAATTGTGAAGGACAGTTTTCTGGATTAATATAATGAGCTCTATGCTTTTAAAAAAAGAGTTAACAGATTTTCTTTCAGAGTTACTAGAATGAAGCCAGCAGTCAGTTGGAGCCACTGGGGCATGAATCTCCAGAGAGCGGTGGACATGCAATGAGCCCGGGCTGATTTCAGGCAGGAGGAAGGTCGTCACCACACAAATGAAAAACATGAGAAGGGGTTCAAGGTCTAATCAAGTCCTCAGACTGCACTCACTGGGAGCAATTAAGTTCCTCCCTCTCCCTCAACATAGGTAACCAGATCCTCCTATTGACATCCTCAATAAAAGGTCATTTACTGTATGGATAAAATGATCAGCCTGCCTTGTCTGAGACCCTTATAGCATAAAATGAACTTGAAAATTCTGGTCAGAGTTATGACCAAAAATAGCAAGTTATCCACCAAATTGACAAGGACACATAATCGAAGAAATGATTCACATTAAAAGAACAACAGGAATACATTTAAGATGCGGTTCGACAGTAAATGATTGCACCGCATATTTGGAATCTACATGCAGGATCTTCGCTGCATGAATTTTCAAGACCTTGGCACTGAGTCCAACCCAACCACAGGAATTCATTACAATCATTGCTAGTCTGACACAAATTAAGTCCTGGTACTTTCTGTCTTGCCTCTCAGACCACAATACTTCATCATAAGTCATCCTTAATTTGTATGGTTGTCACAGGCTCTTGTTGTCAAGTCTGTTAGCTTGCAGCTCCCTTTGTCAAAGCCTGTCAGGACTGCACAGACTGGCAAGGAAAAGCACGGCAATTTCCAGACTCTGATCCTACCTAGAATGTCTTAAAAAAAACAAAAAAAAACAACGTTGTTTGCTTTCGAACTAGAAGTTATGGTCCTCTCGAGTGCTGATTGTCTGACTGCCTTTTTACAGGGGGCTGACATCATACTATATATTATACAACAAGAGATAAAATTCTATACCAGACTGCAAGATGATGCTGTTTCTGTTTAAAAAAAAAATTAAAAACACGAATTTACCGGTGGTGAAAAGACATTTAATTTTTCCATCTCTCGTTCCCAGGAGGAAACAACGTGTCTCTGTTTCATCTCAGAGCATCTGGCTTTTACAACGCATCTTAGTTCAAATTAAATTTCATTTTGACGCTGCCAAGTAAAATTGAATAAGGGCTGCAGACGTAAAATGATACTACAGTATAAGAATTGTGATTAGTAATTCAGCTACTCTGTTGACTCAGCCTCTGGGGGAAACGGACCTTTTTTTGATGCTATCGGTGTAGCCAGCAGATATCCGGGTGAAAATTTTAATTTGCACTTTTATTTATGAATGCAAATAAATGTTAAAGCTAAAGTGACGATAGCTAACAGTCATAGGATAGATTTCGGCAAATGCCAGCGTTTTTTTAAAAGTTTCCATAGGGACTGTTAATCGCCATGCAATCAAAAGCCATTAATTAGTAGGACTCGACTACAAGCAGACTACAAACGGCAAACAGCTCCGGACATATTAGTCACAGAAAGACACCAGTTTGAGAGTGACTTATGAGTCTGACTTTCCCAGGGCAATAATGAGCACATATAAAGTCCTAAGAAGTCTCAAGAATGTTTAGATTAGCATACGGTAGCACAGACGATGGCTTTTGGCAAGCCTTTAGGGGAAGTGACAGTCGGTGCTGTAGGTAATAGAAATAAAAGAGTTGCATTGACCATAAAATACTCGTCTCCCCAGGACAACGTTTAGCAGGAGCCACAAAAATGAGCAGCAGAGAAGAAAAATGTAAATGTATGATAGTGGGGAGTGAGCTGTCATTTCATTTGGAATTCGTTTGCTGTACCCCTCCATCTCTGTTAATTACTTCCACAGCAATGCATAAATTCCCCTGGGCTCTTAACCGAAAAGCAATAAACATTGTTTCACACTGACTCCCCCACTGGTAAACAACTGCAAAAGACACAAGTATAAAAGTAACCAGTTCAACAGAAAATCCATTTGCCATTATTGGTAACATTTTTTTTGTTTGTTTGTTTTTATTTTCTGATAACTTTCAACCTCGAGCTAAATAAATGTTCAATTTCCGTCAATTTTCCTTCCCATTTTCACGAGAAGTCGAATACTACCGCATTTCCAAAAACAAACCTAACCCAAAGAAAGGAACGTGAAAATTGTTGCAAATCTGTTGAAGTTTACAAACTGTTTTTATTTTCTTTTTGATGAAAAAGAAATACTCTTAATCTTTCAGCACCAAAATGGTTAATAAAGTTAGGACATCAGCATGTTTATTCAGATGTTGAATCATCAGCTCCTCAACAAATAAGGACTTTTTAAAAAAAATTTCAAATTTCATATTCCCCCAAATGTGTTCAATGTGTGATAGGTCTGGACTGCTAACCAAACAGGCTTACTGTTTTCTCTTCAGCCTCAGACCATTAGTGGATTAAGTAAGTGGATTATGTTCCACTTATTTTGCTTTTATCAACACAAGATCAGCCGAAAACATTGCCATTTAACAATGTGTGGTAAATTATTCTAAATATTAAAACTTTAAGATTCTTGGTGACAGAGGTGCAGTTATCTATCTTGACTGGTTGAAGAGAGAGGAGAGCAAAGAGAGAAACAGCAGCAGCACAGAGACACAGCAAACAACATCACATCAAATGCTCAGCAGGTTGGTGGTGTTGGTACCTGAACATCAGGAACATATGGCTCTGAAGGAGGAGGCATTTGCAGTAAGGTACAGGGAGAGAGAGGCGAAAGTACAAAACACAGCAGAGGGAAGATACAAAGTTAATGACATGCGGTAGTGTGGAGTGAAACAGAGGAGAGTCGAGGAGGCGTGCTCAGTGCAGAGCAGTGTTTCTGGTTCTGCTTTATAAAGGTTTCTTCTTTGCAAGGTTGAATTTAAACTTGGTGGATGCAGAAGCAAACTATGTTCACTGACAATGGTTTTTGTAAATGTTTCCGAGGCTGTGCAGTGACATCCACCACATCTGTTTTTAAAGCAGTGCCACCCGAGGCCCTGCAGATCGCAGCCTCTTAATATTGGATTCCAGCCCTGTCCCTTGTAAGCAGCGATTTCCCCAGACTGCAAAATGTTTTAATTATATCGTATACCATACAGGATGAAATCCTCAATATTTTAACAATTTTACAGTGAAATGCATTATTCTTAAATTGCTGAACTCTTTGCTGCAGTCTTTCAGGGAGCAGTAAACACTCCCTGACGCTCTTTTTATACCCATTTACATTTACTAATTTACAATTGACCTAATCAGCTGTGAAATCTTCCAGCATTAGAGAAGTTTTTCAGTTTTGTAATGTTTTTAAACTTCATGCACGTTAATTAAAATTCAATAACTGAAATCCATCATGTAAATATGCCAGATTAAAGCTAATTTTCATCTGTTGTGCCTGACTGGTTGATGTCATTTATAACAAGTAATGTGTTCTTATTACAACGTTAGAGCGTGTTTATTAAATATGTACCAGTAGAAGAAATGAATTCCCACTTTGAACAAAACCAGGCTTGATGTTTTTCTCTGTTTCCTCTCTTTATGGTGAGCGTAGCTGCCTTGCATGCAGCATATTAACAGTATCAGTGGTGTCATCTAACCTTTAATCTCAAGAAAGCAAATAAGCAGATTTCCTGTGGAGTTTTAAGTATTTCTTCATGGTGAGCGTAACGCTTGAATTTTTTAATTCATTAGTTACAAAACGCAGCGGTGTGAGAGTATATAACAGTGCTCTCTTTTCTTACAACATCTGTGTTCTCTTTGCACAAGAGCTTTGTAATCTGAAGCTTCTTACTTAAAGCATGAAACCAAATCTAAATTGTGTAGAGGACAATTAATCAGGATTTCTGTAAAGACTCCAACCTCTCAACCTCTGGTTTTTTCTCCTTTTTTGGTTTCTTTTTTCAAGTTTATACAGTTTCTTTGTGGTTGCTTTTATTAGATTTAGGTAATTGAGTGCAGAGACAATAGAGAATGAGAAATGAGATTCATTTTTTACAGAGCACTACACATTTTGGCACTCTCAATCTGCAAAATCTTACAAAAACATTTATTACTTTGGGTAAAATAATTTGTGGAGCAATAAATTCCCTGTTACATGTAGTAACTTGGTTCAGTGGTGACATTATTGTTTTACATTATTTGATAAATAGCGGATCGTTTGGTAATTTCTTTATTTCACAAAACTGTTTGAGAAGACTTGTTGTGAAATGACAAGACAGTAGGCTGAACGATGGCAGCAGGTAAATGGCAGCTTTACACTAAATATTACCAGAGGCCTAGTAGTACTCACAGGGAAAACACCGTGTACTTATGGCATCTAAATTTAAAGCTCTTTGTTTACTAGCTCACATTGTGAAGGAAATTTCAGTTGTTAGGTCACTGGTTGCAAAGAACATTTTTAGTTATAACTTTATTTTGTTATGTGTCCCAATAAAAGATTATCCTGACAAAATTCAGTGAACAAAACCAGAAGAGGAGCAACTTACTCCTGTGCCAGAACAGGCTTGTACAAACTTGCATTCTGGCAACATCTGGAAGCAGGAATCACATCCACTTGTCCCGTCTTCCCGCTGGCCTTTACCTCAGCCACAGAGTTGATCAATAGAGCATCTTAGTTGGTTGCTGGAGGACAGAGTGGAAGATTGTTGCCTATCGGGGCATACATGGGTGGAGCAGCAACTGCTCTAAAGTGAGACAGAAGATGATGCTAAAGAGCACGTGTTATCCATTTGTTGCCCAGCTGCCAGCATCATACTTACTGGGATATTATCCATATCAGAAGTAGCAGAGCAGACAAAGGTGGTGCCCAAGCACAAGGACACTGTAGGTCAAGTGAAGTTAAGGAAGAAGGGTCTTGGCCTTGGGGACGTTTCTCTTTTTGACCTGCCGACCTTACGTTGATTATGAAACTCCAACAACCTCGAAATAACATGAGTTTGAGGGAGGTGCTGGAATGGGCATATTTCTTCATATTTTTAGACAGAGCCAGCCTGTTTCCTGTTCCAGTCTTTGTCATAATGAGTTACTGGGTATGGATTTATATTTAGCTGCCTTGCAGACATGACAGTTTTCCAATACTATTCCTCTAATGTTATGTTTGATCTGGAATTTTCTTATGCTTCACCAAAGATTTTTATACACGCTACAACTTCACTGAAGATGACTTGTAAGTATCAATTTCCCCACGATATCGGTGATATTCAACACGGGAGTCAATGCAGCAGAGTTTTGAATAGGTAAAGAGGCAGTACTGCAAACATGTTACTGCTGGCACTATCAGCAATGACTCATGGATGTGGTGAAGGACTGTATTTATCTGAGAACAGGACAGGGACAGGGGAGGGTTATCAACAGTTTCACACATCCACCGATTCCCTCTGAAGTGAGATGCACCATATAGGTGTAAGAACGGGAACAGCGATAGCAAGAAATGTTGGCAATATCAGCTGCCTGTGGCCTAATTATTTCTGGAATATAGCATTTCAAATAATTACTGAGGTGCTCTTAGAAAACAAGACGGACTGAGAGGATGTTAAACTTTTTAAAAATCATTATCGCGTTTGTTCTGGCTTCAATAGAAAAGCACATTTCAGCAAAAGGTGTCACACCCGTGCATCTTGTTATGTCTCCACAGTGCTTACTTGCAAAGTGACATTCTTATTCATGTCTGAGTGGGCATATGCCGCACAAAGGACACCTCACAGAGAATGGATTCAAGTCATTGTGAGCATACAGACTAAGTAGAGGTAAAGTAGTTGTACTGATGCATCAACATGACATCAAAGCAAACCTCAACATTACACATAGCTGGCTATCTTTGGAAAGTGATGATGATCTTCGCTGTACTTCTCATCAACAGTGAGAAAGATTGCAATGTACAGCCGTCAGCGCGCTACATCCCATTTGACATGTTGACACAGCGGGTCCTTAAAAGTGCATGTGTCAGGAACTCGGAACTAATAGTGCAATGTCTAACTTCAGAAGATTAGCCAAGCAATGACATAAGCTGTGGCTGCTCTGGTGTTTAGAAGGCGTTTTTGAAAAATGTGTGTGGCACTCGTACGTGAGGAGAGAGAAATGAAGGCGATGGAAAAGGAACTGCGAGAGTGGAAAATAAGTGAAATGTAAGTCATAGGTAGCAATATTTTGATAAAGTAATCATGCTGCAGGAGCAAACCTCGGACTCTGATATCAGCCGTTGGTGATTCTGCGAAGCTCCTGCGAACATGGCAGCATCAGATTTACAAATTGAAAATCATTAATAATTCTAACCAGGATGTGATAAATCTGGAATCACTCCCGATGAACCTGGACACACTTTCATAAATCAAAAAGATTACTTGGAAATTTTTTAAAATCTGACGTCAAAGTGTCAGGCTTACTAATGGTTTTTGTAGATCCCTTACCGTGATATATCATTAATCTGAGATACATTTGAAGTGTGTCACCGGGGGAATATGGCATTCCTCTAATATTAGGAATATGCTGGTCCGTGTCAATACTGGAGATAGAAGGGATAAAAGCAGGTGGAGGTGCTGGGGGAGAAACTTCCCCAGCGGTTACATTTTGATAAGGTGGTTCAATGAATATTTAAAATGACCATACACAGCAGAAACTGAATACCCTTATATTTGAATGTAACACTTATTCTGGTTGTGGAAGTTATTAGAGCCCGACTGACATACTGTCTGGACGATATTATCAGCATATAGCTAACTGGCCGGTATTACGGGCCAGCCGTTCAGCTATTTGTCGACGAATCAGTATCTACATAAATTTTCATTTAAAGGCAAAAAACATGGAAAAATACTCCTGAACATGTTACATTGCACAGTGAAACATCCCTGTTTGAAACACAACAACCAGCAGATACCAACAGAGTTCGGGAGAGACTAAGTGACCCGTCTCCATCCTCTCAACCCCAGTCGCTCGCAGCAGGTGGCTGCCCCTCTCTGCTGCTGGAGGTTTCTTCCTCTTAAAAGGGAGTTTTTTCCTCCCACTTTCGTCAAGTGATTCCTCATAGAAGGTAATCTAATTGTCGGGGTTTACTCTCTATTGCTGTAGAGTCTTTAGTTTCAAATAAAAAGTGCCTTGAGGTGACTGTTGTTGTGATTTGGTGCTACATAAATAAAACCAAATAGAACTGAATAAATGAGTAAAGTAAGTTATTTTTAACACGGACTGTCGTATTATCATGAGTAACTATACAGATGACAGGGAAATCTGTTTTTTGAAATCAGAAAGAAAAAAAATATCAGCCCATGTATCAGATTATTAAATCTCAATCTTATAATTTATTTATCTAGCAGGGATGATGACGATGTTTGAACGCTGCAGTCTAAACAGATAATATGCTGTCTCCTATGCTTTAATGCAGCGTCAGTGTTTGCCTCCTAAATCTGGAGAGTATCCATACAGAAAACTCTGCATCCCCAAAATCCACATCACTGCTGAAATGTGTTCTTTATTCTGAGAGCAGTGTTGCTGAGACTTAGGAGTGCTATTGTGAAGAAGGAGGTATTGACCGTGATGGTGAACAGGGCACCTCTGTAATCTAAATGTCATTCACTGAAAAGCATCTCCCACACAGCCAATGGCTTTCATCTGAATGTGCCTCCAAAAGATTCAATTACTTTTTCTCTCCTTCTATTTCTTTCACCCTCTGATCTCCACCCTTCCCATGCACTAGTTGCTTATCTGCTGTGATTATAGTCATTATGAAGCAGCCGTGTCTGTAGTGCGATTTCATCAGGAGCAGACATACTCTGCCAGCTGCCTCTGCAACCAGGTCCCGTTTAGTAAAGGAGCTGTACAAAGAGCTAACTGCAGATGTAATACTAGATATTTCAGCTACTACTTGGCCTTCCGTGGATTGTTGTAGTCGTCACTTAACTGGAGAGGAAATTATAAATAATTACACATTCTGCGCCATATATTCTGTAAACATCACATTAGCGCGAGCGGCGGCGTCTAAAACCTTAAAGGTTATGTACTCCCCAGCTCTTACTATTTCCTATTCTGGTGAGGCAAAGGGAGAAGTATGGCAGCCCGAGGATAGAGGGCTGTATCAGTCAACACAGCTGCTCTTTTCATGTTCAAAATCTGTTTCTCGCACGTCTCCGTCAAGGTTTCAGCGGAGGGGGTGGAGTTTAAATGCGATGGAACAAAACTCATTTTTTGACAATGACATCAAAGGAGATGGCTGCTTTTGTGTTTGAAGTGGAGCATGTTTGAAGTGTTCAGAAGACAGTGGAGTGGTAGGGCAAGTTCATTGTTGCTTCGCTCTGGGGATGATTATCAGCTGCTATCGGCACGAATCTCTGAAACAACTGTCAGCATGACATGTGAATAATGATCTCCCTTTTTTACCTGCTGATGCCAAACCAACTCTGACACCTAAATACCTACAGTACTACTTGAGTTCAGGCATTCATTTCCTTTCTTCTTTCTGCCTTTGGCTACAGTTTCACACAATTCGAGGAAATTACGGGAGCACATTGTTTTAGCACACCCTCCCACTTTGCCCTTGTAAGCACTAAAGAATTAAATCGTTTGCTTCATACTGTTTTTCCAATTATCAATAGGCTACGAGTAAAGAAATATGCTCAAGGTTGAAGTATTTTCTTCTTATTGTGATATAATAATAAATAGCGGTGTGATTCCTTATTGTTAAACCCCTAGAGTTAAATTCAGTCATCTCTATGTTTTGTGTATATATGTATATATATATACACATATATATATATGTATAGATCTGTATCATTTATACACATACTGGTTTCCTTTTTTCCCTCTGTGATGCTGGGAGTCATAGAGTAATGGCTGACACTGCCCTTGAATATAAACCTTTCATTCATATTAGCTACTATCATATAAATGTGTGCTCCTAATGGTTACATTAACCTAGTAAAATAAACAAGTCAACACTCCTACTAATATGTGTAGTGAGCTCTAGATTTAGTTGGGCCTCTAAAATCCTCCTCTGCTAACTATTATTGTACATGGGTTGGCAGTCTATAGTCCAGCCTGTAAAATCTTTCAGGAAGGGTCATTAAGGATATTTCATTATCTCCATATTGCCAAGGTCAGGTTGCCCATATATCCACTTTACGGCTGCTAGGGGAATATGCTGCGACTGTAGTATAATAGACCAGAAAATGTCCACACCAGGAATGATGGGAAATCAATATCGGGCCCAGCTCATCAATACAAACCCCATTTTCACAAGCAGGAAGAAGGTACTCCTGAAAAAAACGTCGAGGGAAATAGATTGAATCAGAGCGAGAAAATGAAATAAAACAATGTTTTATTGTTAATAAAATGTTTGTTTTTTGCCGTACAATATGCTGCGAGACTCGTCAGGGAAGAGGTTTAAACTGGTTTGGGTTGATTTTGCTTTAATCTGCCAGCACTGGATCAGGCAGTCCATAAATGTCCCAGCACAGTCATGTAACCACGTTAAAGGAGAAAGAAACATGGGTTGTGACAATGATTTGCCCCATTTGTTACAGCAGTGGCAGCCAGGAGCTTCAATCTGCCTTTGGTTAGTTAGAAGAATGTTGATGCTCTCGGTTTATTGCAGGGTAATGGCAAGAAGAAATGTAGGGATGCCGACAAACGAAAGAATGTTTGTATCATTGCAACTTGGGGAGGATGTGCGGTGCAGACCGTTCGATCATTCCTAAAACAATTCTGCTGTCATGGCGAGCTGTTATTTTTGTGCTAACCGTCCTTAATTAATTAATTACTCAAACCCTGAACAGAAACTGTAAACAAGGTGGTTTTTGAGATGCAAGGCGTAAATATTCCGAGGTGAAATTGTCAGTACATGTCGGCTATTTGTTAAGTAAACATAGATGAGCGTGTTGTGGTCCAACAAGGAATTTACAATGTGCTATGGTAGAGAAAAGAGAAAACAGCCCGTGGTTGTTTAACCAGCCAGTGGTAGCCTTGGGCGTTGTTTGTTTATGCAGCACAGCTTCCAACAAATGAATATCACTCTGGCAAACTGATGTTGGGGAAAAAAAAGGACTGCATACAAAAAGCTTCTCCCATGCCGAACGACCAATAGCATCCAAACCCTCCAAAATACTTCAAAAGATGCTCGCTAGTTCTATCGCTCCATATCTTAAACGTATTTTACTTCCCCTCCCCTCAGTTATTTTACGGCACAAACAGTGATTCACTAGTCTTACTGTACAGTAGATACATTGTCTTTGTATGAACATTACACATTGTCTGCTGCATGTTAATGGCTTATTGACCATGTATGGTGTAATGAGACCTTGGGTGCAGGGGCAGCCATGATATATGAGGGTGAAAATTGGCCTCTGCTGCACTGATGACCTAATTTCAATATTCAGGGACTTGGGGATGGAAATGACACTTTTCACATTTAAATGCTTTGTATTAGCCCCTGGCTTACTGTACCTCTGCCTAATCCCAGTTCACAGACAGAAATGCACAGAGAGCGACTGGGAGCTAGCTTCCTGAATTGCAACCATTCATTGCAAACACAGCAAGGTGTACACCCTACAACCGCCAGGCAGGGTGCACAAAGAGAGAGTGTTTGACTCGTTCCAGGAGTCACCTTCATCTTTTTCTTTTCAGCCGACTTGATGCATGCATTCAAGAAAATAAAGCAGAAGCAGATTCCAAAAGGGCTCTGTCTTCAGAGATAACCTTGAGGATGTATGGCATTTAGCATTCCACTCAACCTCGGTCATGGCTTCCTGAAAGCGGTCATGATTTCCCTAAAGCACATATTTTGATCCTCAGCCTTACAAAGGGAAATATTACTACCTCTTCAAGCTAAATAGGAAAGTTTCCCATATTTCTTTTCTTTTTTTTTCAGCTTCCTGCTTCAAATGTGAATTTAAGGACTGTCATTGCACGTTAGGGCAATAGGGGATGAAGCTCGATGACCTATTTGCATTTCTGTCTACGAGCTGAAAAGAACACGAGGGTGGGGTATATAGTGGAAGGTTGCGAAAACACAGACTTATTTATCATTCATCCTTTATTTCTCTTGTATTAGTGAGTGGAGGTGTCATGTTTGGCACATCGAAACTCTGTGTTCTGCCAAAGAGATGTGACGCCAAGAAAAATAGATGTTGTTTTAACCTTGAGCCTGATTTAAGCAAACATGAATATATTAGGCGCAGTATCCCTCATCTCCCAGCTGACGTGCTCGCACTGTATTCTTGCAATGCCTCTGTATATTAAGTGCAGTCTTTACTGCAGACAAGAATATGAGCTGTCAGGGTCCACGCAAAGGACAGGTGAACCACAGTGTAGCAGCTTTGCTTTCTTCCTTGACAAGGGAGAAAAAAAATCCTCAAAGATGCTCTGTAAGCTATAACAAAAAGACACACTTATATTTTTCTTTCTTTACTCACCTAAGATGCCATACAAGAGTAGATGGGACAGTGTGTTGGCCACCGCTTCTTAGCGAGTTTTTGTTGTGTATGTGTGTGTATTTTTGTGTGCCGTGGGGACAGCGCAGTAGCTCACGGTGCTCCGACAGGTCCACTGTGTGTGGTGTTCTGCAGCATCAGCAGCCGGACAGGGGCCAGACGGTGGATTTATGATGCTAGCGAGCGGAAATGACCTGCTTCTGTCATTGGGTGTGTGCCCCATCACGAGAGGCCCTAAACTATATTGGCACAGCACTGACAGACATGTTTGTCATCCAGTCAGTTTTTGAAGATACCAAGCAAGGGGTATTACTTCTTTGACAAGCCCCTCCACTCAATCTGTCTGTGAGTGTGTGTGTGTGTGTGTGTGTGTATGGGTGGGTGTGTGTGTCTGTGCCATACCTGTCTTTTCTACTCTGTCTGCTCTTATTATCCTGCTTCTTTTCTTTCACGTCTTTTGTTGCTCAAAGTTACTTTTTTAGTCAAATTAGATCTAATCTCATGAAGTAATAAAGAAACAACTCAATTTTTTTTAACTGTGCTGGCAGGTACAGTGCATCTTTTATTATAGTAGTAGCCTTACTAGTGTACTCTGTCATTAGTAAGTGCTGAATGATGTTTAAGCTGTTTCAAAATATGAATTTGTGCCACTGTAATTAATTAAATATTAAATTAATTAATTCAAATGAATGTCCATAATACATTAATTGCTGTTACCTTAGCCCCAATCTAACACAAGCAGCTTTTACAAACCATGATGTGCTTTCATCTGTCCATTTAGTGTGGAAGTATTGCATGAACAGTGACACCTTCTGGCTTTCTGAAAAGGCCAAGTATGGCTGGGTTCACATTTTCAGTCACTGCCTGCTTCACCTAAAAAGAGTTCAGCATTAGTGTAACACTGGTATTGGTACTTCTAATAATTATCATTTCTAATTAATTAATGATTGTCATTAAGTCACTGCTATAGGTAGTTTGTGTCTTGATGTAAATGTAGTTTTTCAGTTTCATATAAGGAAAGGCCATCGGCACTGAAAACATTACAAGGCATTTAATTCCACAAATACATGTAAACTAAAACTCACCTTTTTCTTAAAGTAAGAACATAAAAGTGAGTCTGGCAGTGCAGTCATACTGCTGAATTGGAACTACACCTTTGTTTTGAAAGTCTGACATGCACGACAGTGAAACCACAGCTACTTATTTTTAGCAGTAAACTTTTCAATCTTTCAATCTGAGACATTAAACAAATGCACATCCGTGTCAGTAAAAAGAGCGAAACAGTAACTGTACGCACTCCTGAGAATTCAAAAGCTATTTGCCGGGCTTTAAAAAGTCATTAGTCATCTTTGTGTGAGTGTGTGTATGTGTGCGTGTGTCTATTTGTGCCACAATTATAAGATTAACACCGCACTGAGTCCAATTTAGTGCTGCACATACTTGTTTGGTGCTGGCTCAACAGGAATTAATTACAATTACGCAAATCAGGTTAGGGAAGTTAAGAATTACACACACTTTTAGGACATACATTAAATGGATAGCTGATGTAATTGGGAATTTGTGTTTTCACAGGAATGTCAACACATAGATATAAAATTTGAAATTACAAAGAAGGCCACAACCAGAAGTGGAACCACAGAGCAGAGACTGCCAAGTGAGTAATAAAGGATTCAGCTATAATTGAATCACGATCATATCTTAAATCAATCTTTTGTCCGTACAAAACGGATGAAAGATGCTGTAACAAAAGCCATCTCACAACAGTAAATCACTTGATCAACTCATTTACTAGATGCGCACCATTTATTAAAGACTAAAAAACTGAGCGCTTAATTAAATACTCTGGAAAATATCTTTGATAAGTACGCAAACTCACAATGGATTTCTTTTTTTTTGGCAAGTTTTAGCATTAAATCCCTGACCTACTTGTTTGATTTACGCAGAAGACACCAAATTCAGTTTCTTTTCCTCCATCACCAAGCAACCATCTACAGAGCCTTGCCTCACCCATCCACTCCAATGAATATTTTATAAAGATGCAAAGATTTCCTCCTTCTCGGTGTGTAATCAAATGCACACTGTGCTGCAGGGATTTAAAGAAGAGATATAAAGTCACATCTTAAGGAAAAAATCCATTTTTCTCTAGCCTTGCATTCATTTAGGAATCAATGTGCCTCTTAAGAGACTGGCTATTTGAATCACACACAGTTGCACACACTTGAAAACCTTTGTTATTTTTCTGATCTTTTGAGCTTTAAATGGTTTTAGACAGCAAGCATTAATGGACTGCAGGTACTTAGTTTTTACTGTAGTAATGCTGCTTCACTGAACACATGAGACATGTTAATTAGGAGAACACGCAAGGTCAGAACTGTGAGTAAGACACGGGATTTTAACCTAAAAATGTATGTGCTTTGTAAAGAAGGTCTTTCATAGTAACTGTAAACAAGTTTTTACATCCAACATTTGATACATTTTTTCCATAACTTCATGGCTTCAAGTGAATAATGTTAATAACTTTTCTCATTCTTGCTCAAAGCTGATCTTTGTGAGTGAATTTTATAATTAGTTTTCATTTTACACATGCGGTTAGTGAGGGCAACCCGAGATAAAGGGTAAATAGTTAGAAGTGATTAATTTAAAACACATATATTTTGTGTAATTATATTTTTTCTCCTTAGCTCTGTTTCCATTAGAGTGAATTCAATGCCCTTTGAATTTCTGAGACAGTCCTTTTTTTTTTCCTTGGAACTACTGGCACAGTGTGCAATCCATTTGGGTCCTCCTGTTATTTTTATTGTCATGTTTTGAAATGCTGTAATGCTGAACTGTTTTAATTAGTACTCTGCACTTCATGGAGATCATTGTTCACGCTTGCCTAATTATGTTTAGATGGCCCAAATCTCCATCAAAGGAAACCATTATCTCACATTGATGGTGAAGCGACGGGATTCCATCTTCACCCCCTAGACAAGGCTATTACTGCTCTGCCTTGGCTTGGACACGCTAAATAAACACATCAATTTCATAGGTCTGGAAAGTTAGAGATTGAGGGTAGATTGTAGTTATCAGCTGCATATGGTTGATGATACACACACTGTACTGAGGATCACAAGGAGTTTTGCACAAGCTTCTTAAACCTCTGTTTAACTTCAAACTGACCTTTGCTGGGGAAACTAGAAAAAAAAGAAATGCTATACCATTACTTACATATTCCTTCATAGTGCCTTCCTAATGGTGGTATTTAAGATGTGTGGTGGAGGGGGGGATGATTGGTGATGTAGATGTTTTTTTTCTTTTCTTGCATGCATCTCTGCCTGAGAGCATAGTGAATGTGATGGTTTCAGATTTGATTAGGCAGCCCAGGGGCCTCAGCAGTCCAGCCCTGCAATGGGCCGGCAGGGGCCTAGTACAGGCGTCTCATTGCTCACCATGCCTCAGTGGTGATGTACACATCGAGTGCGACCGCCCGCTTGATTTAAACAGCAGTCCAGCCTCGATGTGGGAGTGCGCTCACTCAGTGCAATATTGTGGGCCATTCATCCAGTAACCACTGGACATTGGTCTCTGCCAAATACATCGAGCTTGCCACCACATTTGTGTTTGGAGTGAGTGAACTGATGCTGTATGAGTGCCATGAGACTTTGTGCTTGTGTGCCATGTTTCCTTAACACTGCACAGAACAAAGTTCTGCACAAATCTTGACAAGAACAGATTCTGCTCATTGTCACAGCGTTAGCTCTAATAAAGGAAACTTTATTTTAATATAAGCCTTCACTCTAACAGTATGTTGAATTGTCTAAAGTCTTTCTATCGGAACTATATAGCGCTAATAAAAAGCCCTGGTGTGTGACAAAGAAGTAACTCAATCTCTCTGTGTGTTACAAGTATAAAGTTAAAGTCATGAACAATGTAGCACTTTTACCTAAGTAACTGTCTTTTTCTGGCTATTTTCCAGACAATAAACCAATTTCATTGTTAATTCTTGACAGCTCAACAATATCAGTCCTTCTGCAACATATATCTAAATTTAGCTAAGGCCTCAGTCACAATGCCCTAGAGATTGCTCGGCAGCACTGGCAACCTGGTTGCTAGGGAAAAATGCGCATTCCCCCAATGTTTGGAGTGTGGCTATTGGAGGTTGCTATCAGTTGCTAGCATGAAATTGAATGCAACAGCCAGGGGTTGCTGACCGGTCTTTAGACATGTGTGATGGAGGCCTTAGCTAAGTTTACACATATGTTGCAGAAGGACTAACATTATTGAGCTCTCAAGAAATCCTACTGAAATTGGTTTGGTCAAAAAAAATATGCCAAACTGATAATTTACAAACTGTTATGTGTTTCTTCACATTAAAAATTAGAAACGTTAATGATTTACAAAATGAATGCACTGACCATTTACACTAATAACTACTTACAAAGTAATAGCTACTTGCCTGAGATTGTGTCATCATTTCCCCTTTAGCTCTTCTAAAAGTGCAGTACTTTAGACGACAGAATGGTAAAAATGCCAATAGTAAAGTGTTTTGTTTGTCTCGTATCGGATGATATAGACTATGAAACTTTCAGTTTTTAAGATATGATTGATATCACCCATGTGGGGGTGATATCAGTCATGCTTCCACCACAGATTCCAACACAGCAAATCGTATACACATAGCTCACGAGGAAATACACACTGAAATTTTTTTTACATTTGATTTCAAACTCTGTGCAACTCTACAGAAAACAGTGGTTCCATTAGCAATTTAGGGGCCTTGTAAACTAGCCTATCATGCCATTTCTTTATGTAAAATCACAGCGGCTTATAAGCACTTAAGTTATATTTAGAGATTAAATTCTTTACTCAGACCTTCAGCCTGCAGGCCTTCGCTTTGCACAATATGCGCAGCTATTTTCATTTCCTAATGGTCACCACAGCCAAGCAGTAATGAGCAGAGCTAAGGAGAATTGTTTTTTCTTAAGGAACAAATTACAAAAAAAGAAGGAAGAAAATTCCTGAGTAGCTCCATCATTACAAAAGGAAGCCTAGAGGAGAGTTTGCAGTTCATTAGTCTACACGCTTGGTCCCTTTATTCCTACAGGGTGAGGGAATATGGGTGATAAATTGTGCATCCATTCACTTCCACGGTGCAAGTTGTCATTAAAGGCCCAACGTGGAATTGGAATATAGTGCCACCTTTGAGATCCACCTGCTGCTCTAGCTGTGTTTGTATTTATTTTGTAGGGCTAGAGACTTTTATAACTCCCAGAGAGAAAGACTGAGTTCCTGAAATAAAGACTACTGGGTATGTAGTACCCTCTAAATGTATTTTGAAGCCAGACTGATTTAGCGCTATTAAGTTTTTAAACGCAAGAACAAACTGACCTGGATTTTTGAGCAAAGCTGTTATTTATAGTAGGACCAGACAGACTCGTTCGCACATGGAGAAACGCCATGTTTTTATGTGCTGCAGAACATGTGGACCACGTGAACACACTATGCTGATTTTGATTCAGTGCAATATTACTCACTGAAACGGCGCACTAAGTGGAGCTAAAGCATCCAGGTACGTGATGTAGTTTTCACAGTTTTCGACTCTTCATTGTGCCGCTGTGATGAAGGTTGACATGTGAAGTATGACATCATGCCAGTGGGCAGCTTTTTCTGAGCTCTGCACCAGTGAGGTCACTGGTCTCCTAATGACTTCCTCAGGGTTCATAGTCTGCCCCTTTCTCTGCAGCCCAACCACCCCCACTCACACACACACACACACACACACACACACACACACACACACACATTTACACACGCCCACCCCCTCCACCCAACGCATGGCTCACCCAACATGGACAGCTCAACGCTTGGCTAGCCTCTCTCATTGTTCCTAATCAAGAAATGTGAGGCATAAAGATGCAGCAAGTCAGTTCATGCATGCCCAGTGGCGTCCTCTTTGTCAGACAGTCAGATGAAGCCGAGTGGAAAAAAGCAGTCTCTAATACTGTACGCACACATATTCACACGCAGAGAAATTCTGTAGGGCAGCGGTGGCTACCTTTGGCTGGTTTGTGAGATACGAGATGATCAGCTTACATGAACATAAGCTCTTGGATGTGATCTAGCATTGGGCACAACTGTTGTACATTGTGGCATTAACTGCACATCCTCACATCATCAAAGCAATGCATTTTTAGCACACTATATATTTATTCTGCATGCAATTAATGGACCACAGGCCTAGAGTGATTTTTCTCACTACTTTTGCATCTAAAGGCAGGATGAGAGGCATGTAAATCAGGCAGCCCATGTACTTCTTTAATATTTAACATAGGTTATTAGACAGGGCAAAGATTTGACCCCCGAGCGCTTCTGCACATCACATGAATAACTAATGTTGGCTGATTATGTTAATCAGTAGTACTAGGCAGTGATGACCAGGAATGCAGCACCACTGCTGCAGGAGAGAGAGCTATAATCTAAGATGCATCACAAAAACACAGCCCGAGCCCATCATTAGCTCTGAAACACAGCCACTGCACACTGTGTGCAGCACTGGGCAATTTACACTTCATATGCTCAGCTTGAATTTTCCTTTAATATGTATTCTGGAGATAAACATGCTGCATTCGCGAAGCTACTAGCTGTGATCTCCCTTAACAGATAATCAAATATTTGCATAATGATAAGAACACTGTGGCTACACCAGTCAGCGCTGCATGTTGGCAGCTGCATGTTGGCAGCTTCAAATGGCAGCGAGGGGAAACTGAAACAAACTTCAATAGCTAGAAATCATCCAGTGTTACTGCTTACATTACCCCCTACGCTTGATGCCAAATTATACCAAAGACGCAACAAAAAATTTCAAGCTCTGTCATTATGTGGAAAAAGTATATATTTCATTCAGTTGTGTATTTACAGGTTTCAATTTATATTTGCCAGTTTATGTGGGCAGATATGTCTATATCATACAGATATGTGCATATAGCGGCACATATGCGATATAATGTTCCCAGCAGTTTAATTGAGCCAATTCTTTGTTACATCCAGTCAGTCCAGTCAGTGTTTATTTGTACTATTGATAGCTGTTTTTTATGGAAAAGTTTGTGTGCTTTCCACAGTCGTGCCAGTTTTGACATTTTTATCATATGAGTGAGTGAACTTTAGGCACACTCAAAGAAGACGTCTTTTTTTTCCCAGAGTTGATAGCGCTGATTTTTAAAGCTTATTGCTGCATCATAAAGCAAGTGCCTGTCTTCTCTCCTGTTTGTTTTGAGCCAAAGATAAAAACATACTCTTGGAAAGCCATTTAGAAGTAGAAGCGGTTTGAGTGTGGCTATATTCCATCCCCATCACAGGAGTTCTTTGGCCTCCACCATAAAGAATTCCAACGAGACAATTTTGCGCAGTGTGGGGTGAGCTGACAGGGAGTGTTATTAAAGCGCAGGGTGCTGACCGCTCTCAAAGTTATTAAAGTGCTGTGAGATTGTGTCTGTGATAGCCCTGCCGGTCGGGATGTCCTTCACACACATACAGGTACATTACTGTGGGGATGCGGTCATTGCAGGGAGGGGGGTATGGCAGAGGTGTGTGTTTCAGGGATGGCAACTATAGATTGATCAGTGACTCCCTGTGAACTAACTAGCATCATAGATTGTAAAGATATGAAAATATTACCAAATCCAATTCTTGTGAGGAAAGAAATGAATGAAACCTGTAATGTTTCCAAATATATTTCTTTAGTTTGAGTTTTGGTTTGTTTTTTTCTGTGACCATTTCTTCAGTAGCCTACCTAGCATTGCTAGTAATGCCGCTCAGCAGTCGTCACTGCATTATTGTAATTTGATTACTTTTTTGCTTTTCAGTGATGAGAAGTGAAAACCACTGCAGTTTTTGCAAACATCTGTGTTTCAGTTGCTGATTATAATTGCTGTGATCTGCGGTGTTACAGGAATACTTGTCCATTGTACTGAAGTCTCAAGCTAGACGCTAGCTAGCTAATGGGATGCTAAGGCTAGAATTTTAGCTAATGTTAAACAAGATACAGCATCACAACTGTACACAAAAACACAAAAATAGAATAACAGGCACTTACAGGATGACTTCAATGACTTCCACTGTGGCTAAACAACAGAAATTGAGTATCAGAGGAGGACACAGCTTAGTGACGTTAAGTAGACAAAATGAGACCAAGCCCATCACTGCCAGGTTAGATACACTTCAGTGTTTGTAGTTTGGCTGATTCTTGACTTTTCCTTATTGTTACAGAAAATAGAATAAGTAGCTAGCTTAAGTAATCCTAAAGAAAGATAATGCAAAAGAAAAATAGCAAATAAAGAATAACTAACCTAATTTTGGCACAAGGTAATATAACTTTTGAGAGAGCTAAAAATGGGCTATTAAACTGTATTAGTAGAAATTCTGCAAATAATAATTTTTTTCTCCTTTTTGATTTAAAAGTACAAAATAAATCTAACTATAGGCAGTGGATAACAACTTTTCCTAATTAGACTGGCTGATCCACTGTCTGCTGTAGTCAAAGGCTGCTTGATAATACAGTACAATAGAAAATATAAGAAAAAGATTGTAAAATGTAATAAATAAAAAATATACAAATGAAGAGTGATTTGTATTTCTTTGATTAAGCCCCTAGGTGAGTTTCACATTTCAATGTGGAGGTAGCTGCCTGTGTAAAATGATAGGCAAATGGGAGGAGGGCTAATGGGCTGATTCTGTGGATTTCAGAGGAGATGGAAGATGCCTGGAACATCAATCTGCTGTCTGTTCCCTCTCAATCTGTTTCAGCTCCACTCTGACATGACAGCATGGGGGACTACAGCCCTCGATTCATCACCGGGTCTGGAAATAACAGGACACCTCCAGTTTGTCATACTAGATTAGTCTGTGGCCCGTAACCACTGTCCTTAATAGAGTCTCCAGCGTTTCATCTGAGGTGTCCACGAGACCACCACTGTAGACCTCAGGGGAAACACAGAGGGTGTGGAGACATCCCTGCTGACTTACATGTAGTATATTCCAGTTCTACTGTAAAACTGCGAAGAAGTCAAATGCAAATATAAATGCAAATTATATTATCGTGTCTAACATTTTTAACAAATGCTGTGGATTATCATGCAAAACCCACAAAGTAACTCTAGTGCTTCCTCTAC
This sequence comes from Oreochromis niloticus, assembly GCF_001858045.2. Lineage (NCBI taxonomy): Eukaryota > Metazoa > Chordata > Actinopteri > Cichliformes > Cichlidae > Oreochromis > Oreochromis niloticus. Next base: position 11,424,911 of record NC_031977.2, on the reverse strand, counting down.
AAGTCTCTACGGGCCATACATCTGATTTCTGCACATAAAACCAATTGAATGTAATCCATAATGTTTCTTATTTGGTGATTAGCAGAATCTTGGTGGATCACAGGTCCTGGCAGTAGAATTAGCCCCGGTCTTTAATAAGTGCTTGACCAGACAGCCGGGAAATGTAATGGACAGTGCAGGGTTAGGGCAGGACTCTGATAGCTCCTCTCTACTTCCCCTCCTGACCTTGACTGGCGGTATGGCTCTTTGAAAGTCCAAGTGCCCATCTTACCGTATGCCTGAAGCAATTTAGAAGTCCATACACATTCATATAAGTCCCACTTATTGATTCTTTTGCTGCTGTTCACACACAGTCTCGCAATGCAGAGTTTCAATCATCTCTATGTGACCTGCCATTGTCTGGGAAAAATGTGATCTATAGCCAAGGAACTTGTAAGTTTGCAGGAAAAACATCTTCGATGGCATCCATATTTATGTAGAGATATTTTTGACCTCGCTGACATAATTTGAGGAAAAACGTGAAACTTCTATGAATGCACGTAAATAATCCCTAGGCTCCTTTGGAGTTTTAACCGAAGCAAAGCTACGTGTAAAAATAAACCTAAAATTGACAAAAGACCAATTCACAAATAAATGACAACATTGATTTTATTGACTACTGCCAGTTTTGTCTGTAAGCACATATAAGCAACAGAGTCAGGGCCCCTGATGGAACTGCTGGGGTGGGGGCGGTTGCTTATTTAGTCTAGGATGATGTGCGCTGTCTCTGGCTCCAGAGGTTGCCCCTCTTTCTGTTTACCTGGGAGTCCTTTGGGGTGAGGTTGAGCTGAAAAGCCCAGTCCGAGCCAGTCAAAGGGAGCGTGGCGCAGTCTTGACCCTGGCGCTCCACTCATTGTGTAGTGCAGCGGTGTAATGAGGCCCTGTGTGGATATTGATATGACAGAACAAAAGGCCAAGGTGCAGTAAGGACAGCAATCCACACGTTTCACACCATTTGTTTTTCACACCGTATCCATCACATTAATGGGTCACCTTTCTGTGACAGCTCATGATTACCTGCTTACCCATGGAGAGAAAAGGGGGTGAGAGAGAGAGAGAGAGAGAGAGAGAGAAAGCTAGGTAGACGCAGAGACAGCGAGATAGGCAGGAAGATAGGGAGCGAGGTTCTCCAGTAGTGAGGGTAAAGGGTGAGTTGGGGTTGGAAGGGGGCTCAGGGAGTGGGGGGAAGGGAACCTTGTGCCATTTTTTTATTCTTTCATGAAGATTGGCTCCGGCCCTGTCATCATCCCCACAGAGTGAATTTATGACAGGTCAGCTCTCCATGTAGTCACCTGATGGATGAAGAACATCCAAGTTTATTTGGGGCATAGTGGAAATGGCTGAACAATTCCCTAAAGCACTGATAGATTTTTTCCCCCTTTTTTTTGTGTGCAATAACGGGGTGAATGTACCCCTTTATTGCAAAGGGGTACATTCGCCAGTAGTTACCAGTAAAATTACTGTCGATTGAAAAAATAAACAGATTTTGTTTTCCACACGCCACCCCTTTTTCGCCGATTTTACTTCCCTAAAGTAGCTTTTTAATTGTCTTGTTTATGAGGAATTCCAAAAGCATAATGTATCTGTTACCCTCTGTAAGTGAATAATTATTGGCAATAAAAAAAACCAGCAGATGTTTTTTCTCCCACTGACCACATATCTTGATATGAAGTTGTATATTTGCCATGTTCTTTCTCCATCTCTTTGTTGATTATTGCCCATGCATGGCTCATTTGCTGTAATGTCCAGCAATTTCAATTGCTGAAACTCTTGACCTGGATATATTTTACTGCTGCAGCAATGAGTCTGCTGCTGATACTTTGAAAAGATGAGTTACAGAGAACATTATTTTTTTTTTCCTATGAAGGCTGTTCTGACATTCACACCGGCCTCACTTGGACCTTACAGACTAGTGCAGAGGTATACTTCTAAGTTTTATTTCCAGAAGTTCAAGCAGTTGGCTTGAGTAGCATTTACTTCTCACAAAAGAGCTTTTGTTCTCAACCATGCACAGCATTTTAAATGTTGTTTTGCCTTGATCTGGCAAATACTTAACCTTCTGCTTAGCTCAACAGCTATTCATGCCCATTCCCTGAGCACTACTGCACGTGATATCATATGTGAAACCTTAAGTTAGTTCCCGTCATCGTAAGCTAATGGCAAGATCCTATTCGAGGATAGAACCAGACAAAATCTTAGCTCAGCATATCGCGGGAGAGGCAAGGGAGGATCAAAGTGGAAAGAGACAGAGCTCGCCGTGTCCCAAATAAGGATCAGAGTGTCATCTTTCAGTCTAATTGCTTGGAGCCATTACTTGGTACTGCAAAAAATACTGTCTGCATATGCATTTATTTTGCAGTCTATTGATGTTCTTTACTCAGGGGACAGTCTACTGGGGCCAAACGGCGGCAATGCAAACTCTTTTTGTGTGAATGGATGAAAGATTGCAGCCTGTATTACATACAGACAGTTTGCCATACAGTATGTCATAGCAGCCAGCACATATTAGGTGATGGTGTCAATATATCTTGCGTCTGCCCAGTGGAGGCTTACTCTGCATTACGCTAAAACATGAATTATATGAGTGGAACAATGCTGTGTTGGGCTGTGATGTAAATCAGAAGGGAGAGAAATTGCTGACAAGTTTTGCTATTAAAAGATAATTGTAATCAAGGTGCAAGACGAGCAATGAAGTGGCGATAGCAGATAGATAGACAGCTGCAAAAGATGGATTGTTTTAATTTGCACCAATTAAATTGAAGTTCACTGGATCATCTTCCTCAATCTTCATGAATACTTGATTTTCTGGCCGCTACAAAGCTATTAAAAAGAGTGATTGGACTGTAACACTTGGTATACCATATTTTAAACTTTCATTAACCCTTTGCAATAATACTTAGTTTTAGAAGAGGAACTAAAATTCATAGTAAGCGCAAGATTATTATGCACAGATTATGTTTATTGTCTTTAAACGTGTCAACCCAAGTAACAACTGATGCCTGATTGGTTGGAAAATGGTCACTGTTGGACCCTTGTGATGTTTTATATATACTTTTCTAAAAAAAAATGTACATATATTCCCATCATGTCTTAAATGACGTTGCAAGAAATTATCGTCGCGTGTCCATTATAATGGTGAGATTGCTCAGGATTGAGCTTGCTGTCAAGAATTTTCTTAAATCAAGTTAAACCAGCAGCGCATGAGTCTATCATGCATAACCAGTTTGGAATACCCTAAAAGACCAGAATATGTAAGACACAGAATATAACTTTTATTTAAATATTCATGACTGTTGCAGCTTGTAGGTAACATCACTCAGACAGGTTAACATGGCACATTTGGATCTATAGGGACTGGTTTTTTTTATTTGTTTTGGGGCTTATTTTTGCACATTTGACACGTTACTGACTTTAGTGACTCAGAGCACACTGCATTTTCCCAAGCGATGTATTGACTGATATTATTTTAACAACAAAATTATATGGCACATTGAAATAAAAAATAAGATAAGATACTGTATTTAAATAGGATAATGTATAATTACCACTGGGCATTTTAGGTATTTAAGCAAATACGTGACAATTTTACAATTGTTGGAAATTGTATGTTGGTGAATTTACATGTTTACTTTTTACTCTATATATTGGAAAATGTCTGCTTTTCGATAATATTTAAAGTTGTGCAAACACGTGCACGCCTATGACAAAAGTTTGAACGTATGTTTTTCAGTAAAATATTTCTTACTAATCAGCTACATTTTTATTAAACCATTCTAACAAACAGTAAGCTGGGTAAGTTGTTTTTTTCCTTCACAAATGACAGTCCTCCTACTCTGGATGAGCACATTTCCAGGGATTTCATGGTCAATTTAAGAGGAGTCTAAACAAAGACACAGCTGTGTTCATATATCCCAATCTGAAATGTTTCTATGTTAATTGGTGCTGATTCTCTCTTGATGGCAGCATTGCGATTTCCAAAGGTCAGTGATCTTCATGTTTGTTTTAGTGTGATATATAAGCTTATAGTGTTCTGAATAACCTCAGAGGGTGAACACAAACCCTTTGAAGCAGAAACTTTATGTATTTAAGTAAAAGTTACTTGGTATTGGCAGATGTAAATTGATGTTGTAAATCACAGTTTCATACATAGGAAAAGCAGGGAGTGCGGCTGTGAGTGTAGTGAGGCATTTCAGGGGGGCTGGGAGCAATGTTCCACAGTGCTTGCTTCTGAGCCAGACTCGCTCCAAGGCAGGGTGATTAGTGCTTGTCGGTAATTTGGCAACCTTGACCATGTAACCTTGCTAAAGCTGGATTAACATTTTACCCTGGAAAAGCCAGAGATGCCTTAAAACATGTTCCATTTTTCGGTTGCTTATTATGAAACAACAGCCTGCAGAGGCTATTGAAATAAGTGCCCATGGTGTGCTGCATGAGCACTCAAGGAGAAACTCTTATTAGATTTAAGCATGCTAAGTGTCAAAGAAATGTTGACATATCCATCTGATTGCTCCTGAAAACATCCCATGTTGTGCAAAAGTATCGAGACACCTCTCATTTCTTTGTATTTAATTAGGAAAATGGGAGATAGGCACAGTGACTTATTGAAACATGCACAGCATATAAGGCAAAAACAGAAAAAGTCAATATTTGGTATGACTGCATTTGTTCTTCAACACAGCCTGAACTCTCTTAGGCAAACTTTCTTAAGTAGTCTTCAGGGAAATTACCCCTAAAGCCATTCATGGGTCTTCTTTGGATATTGGCTGCCTTTTGTTTCATTCTCTGTCAACATGATCCTACACTGCTTCAATAATGTTCAGGTCTGGGCTCTGGGGACCATGACTGAGTGTTTGGGGTCATTGTCATACTAAAAATGAAGCCACTGCCAGTCAGACACTTACTTTTATTGTAGTGCAAGGTTGATCAAAATCTGCAAAGTGTGTTCTTAAGGAGATTTAGGAAACTGGATAAGTAGAGGACAAAATAAAAAGTGGTGAGGCTAAAGAAAAAAACTATCTAGAGGATGTGAACCATATCTGAAAGTCATGTTCTTAAGAAATGGGAAAATAAATCTAGCAAAGACCTGGCACAGGACCTAAAAGATGCATCTGGTCTTTCAGCTGAGCCATATACTGCTCACCAAAGCCTCATCAGAAATGGTCTCATTAGAAGTGTGGCTGTCAAAAAGCAATTCTTAAGGAAACGGCTCGGCCGCTTCTTCACTAATGTACCCAACCGTCGTCAGAGGAAGTTTGTTTGTTTGTTATGCACTTATCAAACTTTTATTACTCATAGCATTTAAAGGTAGCTCAGTCAAGGGATGAGTCATTGTTGTGTCTGCACATAACAGACAACTCAGCAAAGAACACATTTTAAATTGAAATAATGTGTTCCCTTTAATCGAGTTAAATATACAAACAGAGGCAAAGATAACAGAGTTTGACAGACACGAAATAATATTTTTGCACCAACAAGCCGATTTGCCAAAAAACTTGGCGTATATATATTTGAAGCGTGTCAGTTCCCGAGGGTTAACAACCAGGGTTAATGCTCAGCTGTAATATTATTCAATAAATAGAGTTAATATTTTCTTTAATAAACTCGTACTGTAGACCTTTTCACTTTACCTTACCCCTTTTTTAATTTTGCTCTGTAGGACCCCGCATGGTTTTATTTAGCTGTAATTTTTTCTTGTTTGCTGGAAACTGTGTGGAAATGATTGTGGTGGAGTGAGAGCGTAAACGATATGTTTCAGTTATTTTTAAAAGCACAAATCTTTCCCTCCTCTTGTCTGTCTAATCGAAGCAACATCTTCGAGGAGTAAACTAAAAGTTCCCACATTTAAACTATGATATGCTAATGATATGATATGTTCTAACAAAACTATTCGAACAGTTCGTCTTGTCAGCTGACATATTTTCCTTTGTTGACAAATGCCACTTTACATTGGCACTGCTAATTGTTAAGATGTAGGATGAAGTGAAGATGGATGCTGCTGGTTAGTGACAAATAATGCCTTCTCTGGATAACATTCACTCATTAACGAGCCTCTCCCTCTGCCCTAAAACGTAGCCTACCTTCCCTTAATAATTTTTATACAGTCCCCAAAGAGGCCAGTTTCACGTTGGCCTTTAGTATTAATTGTTCTCTGTTTTGCTTAAAGCCCTCTTTTTCATTCGAATACAAGGTTGTTTGGTAATATTTAAGTGCAGCCCCCGTGTTTTTGTGAGACTGGTGCATCTGAGGTAGGTGGTACATTGCCCTCCCACAAAAAGCTCAGGCTTATTATTGAGCCTCTTTATCTTTACTGTAGCTAAGTTGTTAATTAGCTAGACCTTGAATTAGATTATTTGCATGTCTGAACAAGGGCTAAGGTATTAATGCTCCCTTAGGACAAACTGTAATAACCTCTTCGGTGGCTCCAAGATCCCTGTGGAGGGGGCTGCGTGGACGCTAGCCCCTGGAAGGAGGGAGAGAGCCAGCCATTTCATCCAATTAGCTGTGGATTATACTGCTCCTCTCCCTTTGAATCCTATTTGCTGTGATAAGGTGTTCTCCTACAGGGACAGAGCTGAGTTTTGCTATCAGGAAAAATGATTAATTCACAACCCAATATTAAAATGCAGTGCCTTCCATTTCACACTGTCTGACATAGGAGGAAGAAACAGCTCAGAAATCAATACAGGCACTAAACAACCACACAGGAGAAGGAGAGGTTGGCCAAGTAAGAAAATACCCCGAAGAATCTCAGAAGCAAGCTGCATTTCATTCTACACATCACACTTATACAGCTCTCCATGGTATGGTATGTCCTTGAATTATTCAGAAACTGTTAAACCGTGGGAATGGCTTTAAGACTAATGTGGCACAATATCATGGTCGCTATTGTTATTGCATTGTACTGTGGAATTTTCACAAATATTTATCTCTTTCTTCCTATCTTCCCAAGGGCATGTATTTTAATTTTACAATTCCATGGTCGTTGCACCTCTTTGAACAACCGGCGTAGTCACACGTACGACGGAGTCAAAGGAACATTCCTTACAGGTGTTCGTGTCTTTCCTGGCCTGCGACTGGAATAGGCGTGGAGAATCCAGAGTCCAGATTTTTATTTTCCAAGCCCTCTGACGCTGCACAAATGATGTTTAAACACCCAGCACCTAGGGTTTAATTAAGTCCCTCTAATCGTGTTCCAATCAGAAGCTTGGACTGATGGGCTGGAATTCCTGATGTGCATTTCTGTCAGTCTTAATTGGATAATTGATTGCCAATTTGAACCTGGCCACACACTGCATACACAATAAAGCGCCTGGCCATGTTCCTTGAGGATTCATTTTCCATCCGAATAAAGATGCTGCTTCGATAGGCAGAACTCCAACTATTGGTCTTGCTGAAAAATAAGCCCTGGCTGCTGGTGTAGACTAAAAGTCCACTTATGAATGCCTTTTGAATTTTTAGTGCATGAAAACAGGCTTTGATGCATTTATATTGTCTTTTGGCTCTCTGCAGAGCAAATGAATGCAGCATTTCCTTTTGTTTGCGAACAGTGAATTTTGGATAAAACATTTTATTTGTTTATATGATTATTCTATAGCAATCTAAAAATCAAACAACCCCCAAAATTGAAATTGTTAGCTTCCAGTGTTAAATTTCAATAGCAGCCAATGGAAAACAACAGCATAAATCAACAGAGCATGCACACACACACACATATATTTCATGAAATAAAATTTTTAAATTTGGGGGTTCGAACAAGCGGGAGTTAAGATCACTCTTGACCTGTGCTGACCTGAGAAAGCACAGGTGCACCACATCCTGCTGTTCAAAGGAAGAAGAGATGTTCTCAGAAACAGCTTTCATTGTAAAGTGTAGCTGGAGACTGCACAATAGACGTGGCAAGCAATTAAAATATTGAGAAATTCATTGCAGAACTAGTACATTGCATGGCGTTGCATCATACAGGTGTTTCTGATTTCCTGCTCGGTGCGCTTTGTTAACGCAGCCATAGCGTGAAAACAATCAAAAGGTGATATGAGGAGGCTTAAAGGGGTATAAAAGACAAGTAGGATATAAATATTTATTAGATAAATTATTTGTGATGACAATGAGGTGGTTCAAATTCAAGGAGGCTATTCCTGAGGCTCTACTTGTTCTAAATTTGCTTGGGTCTATTAAACTGGAGGATATCTATATTAAATCTGTCACATTCACATGTAATGACCTTATTTATATAATGACCAGTTATGATTATATGTTAAAAACAGATAAGCGTGGATATGATATATTATTGTTACTATTGTTATCAATGCTGTCTGCAGCAAATATAAAAGGCTGGAAAACCTGTTTTATATTTTCCAAATCCAAACTTCTATATTGCACTGATAGTTGGGCTAAACATTTAGCACTGCAGACTTTCATTTTGGCAGAGACATAGATCTGTAAGGATAAACAATGTGAAATAACATATGAATAGCGTCAGAGGATGATAACCGGTTATGATAATGGTGAACAGATTTCTAAATATCTTCATGCAGTTATACAAATTTGCCTTGTCAGGCAAAATTCCTCTGGAGAATGTGAACCACAATGGCTTGATGGGAAACAGATTCGGAGAGTCAACACAGCACCGACTGATCTCCTCTGATCTTACTCATCAGTGACCAGTTTGCTCTCTTCTGGGACAACTGTGCATTTGGTTCCATTTAACCTCCTCTGCCGAAATGAGGTCTGATGGTGTTCTTAGCTATCAAAATGTCACCAAGCTCACCCCGATGTGCTCATTTATAAGAATAACATTTTCTCAGCTTATTGCCAAGGAGGAAAATTACACAAGTTGAAGGTGTTTTGTTATGCTATGGCAAAAAAAAAAAAAATGCCTGTAGATCATTGTGTGGACATCCATAACCGCTGTAAAGTCTGCACTAAATCTAACATCTTCTGCAGTTTTCTCACAAGAAGTTGCTTCTTCTTTTTTTACCCTCTAAATAAGAATTCTTCTACTAGTGAAACGGTAAAGAGAGAATTCCCCTATTATAAATGGCCTTTCTCAGCACTGTAACCTCACTACAAGTTTTAGCTCTAAAGTGCAACCCTTGGTGGGATTAGATATTTTGGCCACCATTTGTACAGAGTGAAGTTTCTTTGGAGTCTCCTTGAGACAAGTGACCAGTGCAGGGCAAAGTGAAGGCCTTATCAGTCACCCCACAATGGTGCCACCCCATGAATTATATTAGGGACGGATGTGGCTCTCCAAGCCACTGCATTGTGGACCATCTGGGTGACAATAAACATGTCGCCACATGGTTTCTTCCATCATTCAAGTCTAGATAGCAGATCTGGACCTTAACTATAGCTCACTATCTCCTGGATCTCGGCGTGACCTGTTAGAGAGATGGAGGTGAGGCTCAAGGATATCTCTCAGAGAGTCTGCACCAGCACCAGGAGGTTATTATAGCCATGCTGGGGGGAGGCAGTCAGTATATCTAGTGTGCTGCTCTCACCGTCTCTCTGTATGTGTCTCTGTGTTACACAGACAAGGAGGAGCGACTGAGAGAAAAATGTTCAAGTTAAGTAGACAAGGAACGTTTTTGATTAAATTCGAGGGTTTGCAGGGTCTTTGCTCTGTTAGCCCTCTGTTAAATAAAATTTCATAAATATCAGTTATTAAATTGTTGCACACAATCAGACTTGGCACTATAACAAGGCATAACAACTAATTTTTATGGTGGGCATTAACATTTTTATTTGGTCAAAATATTATCATATAACTGCCAATGTGGTGCGGTTAGCCCTTGGCTCCAGCAGCAATAGCATTAAATAGTCCCTGTGGCAATCAGGTGAATGTTAATGATGTCTTTGCTCTGATTTTGTCTTCTGCTTACTCAAAAGCAACATTTTAGCTGAAAAGGGTTTTAAAAATAGTTGCTGAAGCTGCTATAGAAAAAGTAGCATGCTATGAAAGACTATGAAAGAATAGTGCATATTAATGCACTGTTATTTATTAATCCAGCTGAATACTGTAAATACTGACGACTTTAAGGGTAAAGAAATTGTACAGTATAATATACACCCTCAAGAATGGTTCTAGTTTTTATTTAGCTAAGTTAATGTTTAGCTAGTTAAAGTTGTTCAGGTTTATCTACAAATCAGCTATAATGACTACAATGTCCTGTAGTGATCAATGAAGGCTGGGTAGATTTTGTCTTCAGGTTAGCTGTTAAGTAGGGAAATTTAAAGAATGAAATGTTGTCTCATAGTTTAAAAAAGACAGGAAATTGAATTAAGAGTTTGTGGTGAGGACCATAGACTGTATGTAAAAGATGGACCTAGCTACAGTGATTTTGCCCACTGTTTTCAAGACCTCTTGAGGCCTTAGTGTTAGGATTTTAACACCATGTTAGACCATATGTGGAAAAGCATGTTATCAGCCAAGGCTAGCAATCTTGGTTAGCAACGTCCTTCATGAACTGTAGAAGTGCAAGAAATAAACAGATACCACGGGCCTGTAGTACGAAGCAAGATTTCCTCTCACTACAAGGTTAACCCTGGGCTTTCTATACTGCAGTTGGTTCATGTCTTACCAGAGTTGACTGCCTTCAGAATTTGTGCTGCAGCTAATCTGGTGCAGAGGAGGCTCTCTTGAAAATAGCATTACAATTCCTGTAAGATCGTGTGAACATGTGTGTTGATAGCAATTTTTTTTTTTAAACCGTCTGATCTTAATGATGTATTTGCATTAACTGTTTGTCAACTCACATAGCTGGCATGTTTGCTTTGATTCCTGGCTTCAAATAGGCCAGGGATAACAAGCATAAGGCCCAGGGGCCAGAATCGGCCTGACAAAGACTACAACCCGGCCAACTGGGCAGCTTTGGAGAATAAGAAGGAGGGCAGAAATCTTTAAAAGTTTTACAGCTTTTCCTGCTCATAAAGAGCTCCCCCACACAAACAGGAAAATTACTGTTATTTTACATGCAGGAATTACTGTAGAAATTTCGGTTTTGTTACAATGGGACTACAGTAAAAAACAGTTGAAATGAACTGTAAATTAACAGACATGTTTTTTTGGTAATGTGACACATTTATTTTTTATTGTTTAAATCAAGCTGACAAATATCTTTCAGTTAAGACAGCAGCATTTCTTTATCATGCAGAAAAACTAAGAAATACTGTTGGAAAGATGTGTTTTTCTTATTTTATGACCTCTCAGTCAAACTTCTTCACACTGATGGGAAGGTGAGTTTCACAGGTTTGACCCACTCAGATCAAAGTGGGCTGTGTGTAACCCACCATGTAAAATTAATTTGACTTCCCTGAAATAGCCTAACTTTATTAATATAGTAGCTATTTTCCGGTGTTACTGACCAAAACCTTTAACACACACATATTCATATAGGATTTTAACACTAAAGTGCTTTCCTCACACACACAGCTGGGTTGCTTTCAGTCTGTATTGTGTTTAACCTCTTCATATTTTTCTCATAGTATAGTTTTATATTGCTTTGTAAAATCAGCCACTCTGCTGCCAGTACACTCTATGTTTGTGATCGTGACTCACTTTGTAGTACAGTATATATTGCATATAGTACAAACACCTGATACTAACATACCATAAAGCTGCACAATCCCATAGTTGTTATTTTTTTTAAATAGAGTAAGGAATTGTTGTAGATTACAGTGAGTTACAGAAGATTCCCTGTCGTTGTTACCGATAGAGAACCACACACATGGAAAACCACCCAAAGTCAAAAGAAAAACGGTTCAGTGGTTTAAAAAAATGTGAGGTTCCACATATCTGACAAAAAAAAGGTAATTTGACTTAGCATGCAACGCTTTAGTGATGAAACCTAAAGTGAGACTCAAATGAAGTGTGCTAAAGGCAGGCAACAAGAAAACAGAGGAAGACCAATGAGTAAGTGAAAAGTGAGGCATAAACAATGGCATTTAATACAATTTCATAAAACCACTTATACCACATGACAGGAGCTCACATGTAATCACTGTAAGTAGAGACGAGGATGGGGGCTGCAGTGTCGTCGCCGCGATGCCAGAACACTCCTCCATGACACATCCCCTGCTTCTTCTCATTAATCCCCTAAGCTACATTCATTAACGGTCACTCCCTCCATTCAGCAAGCCTGCACACCCGAGTGAAGTCACACTAGCCATCACAAAAATAACCTGCTGCTGAAATGCAATAAGATAATCTGTTATAGCTTTCCGGTCTTAATACTTGCAATGTTATTAATTATCGAACACGGCTGTTTTATTCGCCGTGTAAGATTTAAATGGAAAGGATACGTTGCATGGATCAGATTCAAGTCCAATCAGTAAAAAAAAAAAAGTTTAAAAGAGGCTGCCAAAGACAGCCGTGTTTCATCATCACACAGTGAAATCCAGCTAATAGCAGACGCTGAAGGACAGTTGTGTAAGTATGGCAGTCAGCAATGAGAGGTACAAGAGGAGACGATAAATACGAGAGATTTACAGGTCCTGGTAGTGTCAGATGCACTGTGGAAATAGTGCTAGGTGTGCTGTTATCTAGATGGGCCAGTTAGTGGCTTTTGGAGGAACCCCTGTTCTGAATAGGGTTGTAGCTTCAGAGGGCAGCCTTTATGGCTCACCAGTGCACTGACCACAGCCCATTAACTCAAAGAGCCTCCGCAGGAGCACTGGAGCAGGGAAAGGGGCCGTGACCTACCCACGACCATCTTATTACTTTAACACATTATGTCTCCCTCTGCGATCTTTTTATTTAAGTGACTTCAGCAGAACGCATCATCTCGGGCCAAGTCGGGGACAGACAGGGGTTTCCAGACAAGAGGCGAGAGGAGGGGTCCAATGATTTATTGGAAACGTCTGCGATCGGGTGTTACGGAAAGGGAGTGCAAGGATGGACTTTGAGCAAAAGAGTCGGGGGGAAACAGTTAGTGATGAACCTCACTGCGACAGGAGCTGTTTATGATGTGGAGAGGCCGAGCTGACCCCAGAACAGCTCCTGGGAGGATTCTCAAGTTCTCACTGATGAGCTTTTGCTGCTCTCTGATGGCCACATGGCCCAGACAGTAAGGGAGGGGCGTAAGGAATAGCAGGGTCCGGGGGGCTGGGCGAATGATTTATTTTACTAGTATGTCAGTCTTTATTGGCCACACTACGAGAGATGGCCTCAAATGTTACTGTCCTCAGGAGGAAGCTCAGCACACTTTGCCTAAGTGTTACAACAGCTTAGAGAGACTTATATGCCTTTTGCGCGCTTTCATGGCTTCTGTCTGCATGTTTACATTGGCCAGAGTCAAAGGTCAAACGTTACATTGCCACAGTGCATCTAAATCTGTAGATCTTTAATTTTGTCCTAATATTTATCCAAGATAAAATTTATTTAACCTGCGTGTTTATAACTGATAAATTTCCTGCCTTGTCACTAAGCTCTAGTGGTCGTCTTATCTCCAGAACTAAAGCAGTTATGTGCTGCTTTATTTGTTTACTGTACGGGTGATCTCAATGTGGGAAGCCAGAGCTCCCATTCTTCTCAAGAGATGATTTTGTTTACAATAACTATTAACTTTTCCTGACTACATTCTGTAATTGTTACCATACACTAAATCTGTAGACTTAATCCCCAGTACGCTGTCGTATATTTCAGTGACACAACTGGAAGTGCTGGCCATTGTAAACAAGGGTAACTATTGGATCTGAACCATCAAATTTGAGCATACATGCAGTATACATGCAGTACACAGCCCACAAGTGCAGGAAATATTTCCCTTGTTCAGAATCTTACAAGGACCCTTTGCTTCATGGGATGGGTTATGGACATTCCAGGATGGCTGATTTATTTCAACCCATTAGGATTACAGAGACAAATCTGAAATCGTCCCCATTTTCCGAGGCCGTCCCCTCTTTTTCACCCAGCCACAGCTGACAACCCACACATCAAAACTATCATTACGTTCTTGTTAGTTCACACTGTCGATTAGAGAAGGGCAACATAGATTCATGCCAAGGGCTAAATGTGTTTGTACTAATTCCTCCCCCCTCTCTACTTTGTCAGAGACAGACATCCACAAACACAGAACATCTGAACGACTCCAGCAGCTCACATCAGAAGGACTCAATCCTTCAGGAAGTGGAAGTAACCGATTAGATTATGTCATTGCCACAATCTGTTACGAAAAATAAACACTGGGCCTTTTCATTAACCTAATGAAGACGAAGCACGCTGATGAGCTCTTAAGTCAATTAACGATATTTAAAAACAGGCGGTGCAGCCCCAAGGTAAATTAGCATGCAGAGAGTGAGGAGGACCCAGGTTCAAACAAATTGTGCGTGGAACCCTCTGGTTCAAGCCGCTTGACTCTCTCTCCCCTAATGTACACCCTCCTCTTCTGCTCAAACAAGCTTTCATTAGCCATAATTAACTGCATGCTTTCCGTCTTCGCAGTACCAAGAGAGTTCAAGTTAAAGATGTGGCTGAGGATGTGGAGAAGAAATGTAAATATGTGCGCTTAGCTACTTTTATATTGACCTATTGCAGCCTTTAGTTTTTGTACGGTTTGATGCGAGGATGATGTAATTTATCAGATTACGAAGAGAGCACAATATGGCTGAAATAATGCACTCGGAGCATCTGGAAGTCTGCTTGTTTTGTTTTCACGGTGTTATCCTCTCCCCTGTCTCGTTTTTTTGTGTCTGTAAACTTATTTGAAATCCTCCTGGGTTTTAAAGCTCTCTCTCTTTCTTTCTTTCTTGCTTCCTCGCACACTCACTTGGTCTCTTGGCTGCAACAAGGTCTGAAAAGATTGCAGTTCATTTCGACCCACAGTGGATGGAGGCCTCATTTAGTGGCTGCTGGCAACTCAATCAGCCTGCCTCACACTGATGAGTGAGTGACTACTTTCAGAGCACCAGTCAATATGTGTCTGCTGTGATAGAAAGTCAGCACCCATGCCCTGTGTTCTCCTGACCCAATGTTATGGCTTTTTTATTTTGTCTAATCAATGATATATGAAACAAAACAGACACATTTCAACAATAGATCTCTTTTTTTACCCCCCTCCACACATACCCCACAATGCTTGGTATGATCTCTGTTCATGCAGCTGCTGTGATGTGTAGGATTAAATAAGTAGGCGATTATTTATTTTTTTATTTTTTTCCCGGCTGTCTGGAAGCAGGGAGAATTCAATATAGATGGAAAACAAGCAATAAACAGTGTACCTGGAGTGATCCAAACACATGAAACCTTTCCCTACTTTCAGTGGACTTCCTTCAGGATTATTGGCTCTGAAACCGGTGCCTTCCCCTGCACGTTCTTAGCTAAGTTTGAAAAAATGAACACCGCGGTAATATAATGATAAGTATTTTCTCGATGCTTCAGTGTCAGTGCTGTGTTGTTAGTGTGTAGGTACTTTTCCCCCCTCGTGTTTGTTTATTCTGTTCCTTCTGCTGCGAGTAAAGAACAGCCTATATTTTGAGGCTGCTCAGATGAGCCGATCTCACTGTCCCTTGTGTCCTTTATTTCACACAGCCCACTGCACATGCTCTGCAGTCTGCCGACCTCTTGACCCGCCTGTCACTGTGATGGCCTCTGTTATCTGGAAGTAGTTATTTCATATAGATGGTCTCCTGCACTGCTGGTCTTTTATTGAAAATAATCATTAGAAAAATTACCTTAGAAGGAGTTTGAGCAATAAACCTCAGAGCAATATTTTACCCAAGATCTGGTGTTTTATATTTACCATACACCCTAATTAATTATTTTATAGTCTACGAAGCAGATTGAAATCCCTAACCATTGCCAATGACTCATAAAGAAATTAGCTTTTATTTGTGTATCTATACCAGACTGAGCACTTTCCAGCTATTTCAAATTCAACTGATGTTATGAGCTCATGTACAAAATCACTACAGAAGGTTCTTACTGACTTAGTGTGCAGGGTTTTTATACCACAGCTAATACTTGAGATCTACCCTATATATTAACATGCATTTTTGCATCTACCAAAGTAATTAAAAAAGAAAGAAACAAACTAAAAATATTTGATTGTGCAACATTTTAGAATTCAGGCTTTTTGCCTGCCTCAATATCAGGATGCCAGTGCTGTTGTTTAATCAAAGCTACTTTCAGCTACTCCCTTGCCAAAAGAGGTGCTCCAACAGGTAGCGCTGCACGTTTGATATGGCAGAGGTTTATACTGAATGCCCTTCCTGGTGCAACCCCAAAGGGGATTTGTGTCTCTAGGGGCGGGGGCGGCTCATTTTGCCTTAAGAACCACCTTAATCCTTCACAGCAGGGATTCAACAAGTTGTTGGAAACATTTTGATCCATATTGACAAGACAGCCTCGCACAGTTGGTGCAGATTTATTGGCTGCACATCCATGATGCAAGTTTCTTATTCCGACACATTGGACTGAGATGCTCTGTTGGACTGAAATCCAGTGACTGTTTAAGTACAGCGAACTCGTCATGAAACTAAAAAGTTTTAGAAACCAGTTTGATATTACTTCAGGTTTGTGACATTGTGTGTTGTGACATGGTGCTGTTTGATTATCCTGTATAGCTTCAGTGTGGAGCAACATAAAATAGCAATAATACCTGTATTGTAGTCATGTTTGCAACATTTTAGGAAATACAGACATTCCTTCTAGTCGTGGGTTTTAAATTGTAGCAAATATTACTGTGAAATGTAGTACAGACATGTAAGTTTACATTTAATTGTGGTTATTGCACATAAACTACTGCACGTTTCCATGTAATCGTCGCACTTCTTGAAGTTTGATTTAAAGGGTTATTAATATGAAATTACATAGAAAACAGTAGTTTTGCATTTTGTAACCATACGCCCAGAATATTTATACTGTTACCTTCAAACAAAGACTAATGATGTGTCTAGCATTATAGTAAGGCAGTGGTTAATTATAATATGTTAAACATCAACTAGCATTACTTTATTATTATGAGGTTTCTCATAAATGCACAGATGTTAGCATTTTTATTGCTAACATGTTATCACAATGTTACCAAAATATGGCTTTACTGTTACTAATGTGTTTTGGCTCATATTTCTGTTTCCACATTGTTACTCACAATGTCTGACAGTTTACTACACAGTTACATAAACTCAAGTGTAATATTAGCTATAATAATGTTTGGATTTAACTTTGGTAATTAAGTGAAAATAACTTGTTATTGCCATGTTATTATCTTCTCTGTGCTACAAGAAGACAGAATGTTTCAGGGAGCTGCTGGTATAGCTATATTTCATTTTGACTTAGTTGCAAAAGGCTGCCATTCAAATTAGACAATTCATATATTATATTGCTATTTAACTTGGGAAGCTAGCAAACACTGAGGGTAAGCCATTTTCATCAGTAAAAAATGCTGTGATATTTTTTTCCCAGTTTTTATTTGGTAATAAAATAACTAACCGCACGGGTACTTGTACTAACAGCCCATGCAAGGAATCTGTCATCCAGTTTTGGTGAGTGAAATGCTAATATTCTAGTACGTTTTCTTACCACAAATTAGTAGATATCAGTATTTGTGTTGTATGGTGGGCCTGACTGTGAAACTACTTGCTTATTGGCTAATGACTAGTTAATCATAGGTCATTAGCCAATTGGCGCATCACAAATAATCCTACATTTTGAAACATAGTATGACCGAGATTAATGAAACAGACTTTGTCTTTATGACCAAAAATGACTGATTGAAACCCTAACTCAGTAGGAAAGTGCTTACAGGGGTCAAATCAGAGTTTTCCCACTGACTTCTAGAGAAGTGGAACCAAAGGTATCTCCATCTAGTGGTCTCCAGTTACACTGCAGGTACTTCTGCACTGGCTTCATTTTTCTGACCCAGAAGCTACATCTACATTTTATACTCTCTATAGATTGTCTATGGATTCAACTTCAAGCAAGAACTAATACTTCTCATCCCCAAAAAGTTTGGACTGACCAAAATGGTAAGATCACACTGGCTATATGGATTTTATATACAATCTAATCAATATTTTCATTATCAAAAATATATCCATCCAACCATCCGTCCATTCATTTTCTTCCACTTAGAAAATTAAGCACAAATTAAACTGCTACAGTCCTAAAATGAGAAATAAATGAAACATATTGAAATCCCCAGAGGATAAGGGAAAATTTGATCACTGTCAAAATGATCAGGTTACAACTACATGCATGGAAAATGTACTGTTGATACTTGACGTCTTTCCCGGATTGAATTTTTACGTTACTGTAAAATGGTAAAATGTCATGTAAAGCAAATATACTGTAATTGTGTGCATGTGTGTTTGCATGCTGGTTATTAAAATCTTCTGTGGGGAGGGGGAGGGTGGGGTGGGGGCACTAATACTAAGTAAATCAATCAACTTCCAAAGTCTTCCAAGGCTTTTTAATGGCTGTCCCTCTTTGCCTGTCTCCTTCAGTGTGTCTATCGCAGATGCATTCAGCAGAGATTTTCAATTTATTTCTAATCAAGCTTTATCTAATATTCTCCCGACAGGCAATTAAAAATTCAAACTACCCTGAAAAGCCATTGCTCACTTTTCATTCTCTCCCTCTGTTCATTTAAGGATGTTATTTCATTAAAAGCTCTTGTTGATGAGTTTGAGGTAATTTGCAAGCACATTTGATTACCATGCTCTGCATTGCCATTGCCTTGTTCTATATGTAATGGTGATTTTTGTGTATGTCTGGACGTGCATGGATGTAATAAAACATTTTATATCATCTTACTAAACACTTGCAGCGCATAGGAGCTTAAATAATCTGTGCATCACTTCGAAATATGTACAATGTGAAAACATTACCGACTTCCTGCATAAGACCTTTTATTTGTCAGCAGTATTGCTCTGAGAAGGTATATCACTACCCTGCCTTGTGCACTACTTCACCAGGTTTATGGCCAACCATGCACAAACCGAATCCTCTTCCCACAAGATAGAGCTTTGAAATGGCAGCAAATAATTGCAAAGGGTGAATTTGTCATTACGAATCATAATGAGATTCTCCTGGTGAGAGGCTTTGTTTGGTCGGGTGAAAAGCCGCTCTGTTTTAAAGCCTCATAAACAAAATGCCACATTGTGCTTTTCTCCTCCTAAAGGATCAGCTGCACACTCTTTTATTCTATACATCATTCCCAGTTGTTTATTTAGAAAAATAATTGTCCTTGTTTATTGTCTAAAATTATGTGACTGCAATTAAATTAGCAATCATTCCGGTTTGGTTGGTTTGGATTTGTCTGAAGTAATAATTTGATGGTAGACTCAGTTAAACCTCTGGATTTACCCAAGATGGCACTCTTAATCTCTGCTTTGTTTTGTTTTTTTGTCCCTTGATTTAATTGGTTATGTGATGGATGGATAGATAGATAGATAGATAGATAGATAGATAGATAGATAGATAGATAGATAGATAGATAGATAGATAGATAGATAGATAGATAGATAGATATCTGTTTCAATACGACTGAGAATAACTGAGAGATGACTCTTGGAACAAGTAGTGTGATGTCTGTGATAAATTCTCCGTGGGTGACAGTGAGGGGAGGAGGACATTGAATATTTGGGTGATGTTCCCATCAATTCAGGGTGTATCGGTTCATATAAGAATAATGTATTAATATTTGTTTATAAAAGATAGATGACTTTGATTTTCATGCAGTGCTCCATTCAGCTGTGATGTTGATGGGTACCAGGGACATGAAGTGCCTACAGCTAATGTGAGATAAATGCCTAGAAGGGCCTTGATCAGTATGTGCTGGAGGTGCTTGAAAGAAGAAGGGGGGAAAAAAGAACACATGGAAAACAAACCACCCTTGAGTGTTGCACGCTCTTCGCCTATTTAGGGCAGCCATGTCCAGCAGTAGATTTGAATATGCATGACTATCCCAGCTACCCTTGCAGCACAAGTCCGTGTCTAGGCACCAGCCTCTTTTCAGAGACAGAATACGCATGCATCTCATTTAAATGTGTTACAGGCCCTGTCATACACAATAAATACAATATTTATTGGGTAAACAATGGTGAAATAACCCAAAAGTACAACAAATGACAAGATGCTACTCTAAGCACAGTTGAGGATGACTGCCATTAATGATAATGTGATATTCTAAGAGATGTTAGCCACATAACGATTAAATAAATACTCTGACATTTCAGTGGAAAGTTTATATGTAAGAATAATAGTGGTCTTATATTGGAATAGTATTTATGAAGCTACAAAACTCAACAGGTTATCTCATGTGAAGCTATAGCTTGCCATTCTTTCAACATACAATAAAAAACATCACAATAACTTTAATATAAAATGACTTTGCTCAGACGTGTCATAGCAATAAAGGTTTTGCCAGCCCTGCCAGTTTTGCACTGTGATCATTTCTGGTTTATTAAGGTCATGCCTTGATGAGTATGTCAGCATAGCAATTGACCCAACTCCCACTTGAGCGCTAAGCGATGATGCCTCTGCATGCAAGCGATGAGCTGATTTGAACGAAGCCAAGCCTGCACCTCGGAGCTACAGTGCTTCTGCAGAGAGTCTGACTCCATTCCAAGCAACAAGTACTCGTGTAATATACTTCTTGTAAGCTGGGGAGCAGGAGACCTCCAGTTTACATCTTGGAGACTTGGTGCCACCATAGTGGATGTGAAGCTATCTCGCTTGCTCCCTGTGCTAGACTGGCTAATTAAATACTAAGGAAGGAATAAAATCTTAATGAGAAACACAAGCTTGCTGTGGTGTTTGGCACTGACCAGCTCCCTCTTATTAGGTGTACTTGCCCATATGTGCTTGGGTGAAGTGCCCATTAGAGCCTTCCCTAATGGATCTTCATCCGTGGCACTGAGATGCTAGTGGAATGTACATTTCGGCAATTTCCAAACTTGGCATACGAGCAGGTCTCGTTATGAAATTTCTTAGCCACAATAAATATTTTATGCAAATTAAAATTAAATTCTTTGCTTAGTTTAGGCAATTTCTCTTGTAAGTAGTGTATCTGTGAAGGAGATTACAACATTTGCTGGTTTGTTTATAATTTAATTTTTTATGTTGTGGCTGGCGGTGGGGAAAGACAGAACACCTGTGAGTGTTTATAATGTCCCATCTCCCTCACAGCTGCTCCTTTTCAAAACACCTCACTGGTGCAATAATTTCATAAAATTTCATGATTTACCATCTGGTAGACTGAGCTATAAGCACATGCAATAAGCATTTGTATGGCGCCGGTCCCAGAAAGGTACAATAACTGTATATTTTAACTTAATGGCTTTTCGGGGCATGCAAATTTCCACAGAGCAGATTGCAGAGATGCTACAATGTAAGTCTGGTCCCGTCTGTCTGCTTCTGTCTCTCCCTCCCGCTCTCCTCCACAATCCCTCCTATACAGTAGGCTACACGATCCCCCTATCAAGTGCTATAAAACATCCACACGCAGCAGCCCTCTATTGCCTCTGCCTTTGACTGTGAAGCAGCCCATGTCAAAATCTAGATATCAAACTCGGGAGAATGAGAGACACAGTAGGAGGTACAAGCAGATTATTTTCCTTTTAGCATCTAATGTCTGTGCATTTGGGTAATTAAAATGATTACTACAACAATTACACCAAGTAATTAGAAACTAATTACACTGGCATTTTTTGTGATTACAGGAGCAGATGAAAATAGTGTTCAAAATTAAATTCATTGCATATTCATGGAAATGAAATTAAATAGTGTTGGGTGGATGAGATAATAGAAGCTCGGAGAATGGTTTTCTAAGGGCTTTGGAGAACTCTCTGTGCCTAATGCTCTGAACAGGCAGTTTAAATCAGTGATAATCTTTTAATGGCCTTAAAAGAAGTTCATATTTAGAGTACTGTCAAACGCACCGAGGGCTGTGATGTTTTTACTTCTTTACTTTTTTCCCTCCCCCTCTTCCTCTTTGGCTCTGGGAATGATTAAACCTTTCAGATGTACAGCACAATAGAAAACATTTAATCATGATCTTCTCAAATGAAGGAAGAAGCAAGACCCTTTATGGCTCCTTTATGTTGCTTCATGCACAATGATTAAATTAAATATCCACTCCTGAATTCATTTTTTTTCTCTCTTTGCACCATCTTCTTTCGCTGCGAGCTTCTTTTCTTTCTCTCTCTCTCCCCCTCCTACCTCCCATCTATCGACAATAGTCAGGGCTTTAGCTGCTGCCATGATCATGTAATGAGATTCTTCAGATTAAATAGATTTCCTGTTAAACTTGGGGCTTGGTAGATAGGGTGTCAGGAATGAATGGTTATTAACATTTAAATATATCACAGAATAAGAGAGAGCAGGATAGGAGTGAGTGAGAGGAGGGTGGAGGGAGAGAAAGAGAGACAGAGAGGGATGTGGGGGGAAAAAAACAACAATATGAATTTTTCATTGTTATCGAGTATGGATTTTCCTCCGCACCAGATTTCTGTAGGACCTGATGAAACCAAAGTAATTAGAGAGACACAAGCAGGGCACCTAACAGCCATTACAGCAACGAGACCTCATTGTTTATGGAGTAAAGCCAATACAGCTTCACTGGTTAGAAAAGTGGAAAAAAAAAGCCCATTCTTGTTTTTCCTGATCTCCTGTGTCAGCGCTGTAGAGTATTGCACAATATTACCAAGTGAAATGTCTCTGACTGGCCTTCCCGTGAAGGGACCTGTGATGAAATTGATGGTCTTGTGATTTATCTTGTCGTGCCGCTTTTTTTTTTTTTCCTATTTCAATATTCCTCAAAGACGGGATGAACCTGTAAAAGTTAGCCATTGCACTTGAGTTTCAAAGGGCGACAATGATGGACAATGACAGCATTTGTCTTTTTTAATACCTTAGCGGATCGCTAGTAGATGTTATTACAGCTATACGGAGCATGGGTAAAATTGAGCGGCGCCACAGAGGTCGCAGGTCATTATGCGTTAATCACAAGTGGTACTGTGGTGGCTGACTAAGTGAGAGAATGCTGAAGATTGAGTAGTGCTGGCAATATGTTCCTTGACAACAGTTAAAAAAAAGAAAAAAAAGAAAAGCATACTCCTTTATATTCACTCGACTTACCAAGAGATGAAAAATTATGAGCAGCGGATGTGAGGATCAGAATGTATTTTTTTGAGTTTGGATGGTTGTTTATTATCCTTTTCCCAGTGTAGCTGTGTCTTTTTGATTAGTTGTAAGTATTTAGTGCTTAGATTAATTATCGCCACAGCGTTTTAACACTCATGCCTCCCATTTCGGTGAAATGAAAGCACTTTTATTCAAAAATTGTGGCAACAATTAATAGAAATCTTTAATTCTGCCCATTGATAAGGTTTAAAGGACCACACTGATGCTATCTACAGTACTGTGTCTTTGTATTTTTGTTTTTCAAATGAAATATCGGCTTTAGCCCATTTCCCAATCTGTCATCTTCACACAGCCCCTTGTGAAATATTCTCACAGATGGTACAAAATGCTATGCTTATACAATATTTCTATCCTAAAGGACAGATTTTTCCATAAGCCGGGCACATCAACGACAGGACAGGTGTGCTATTTACATAACACTGTGACTTGTCACCAAGCAGCCTCTGTAAGTAAATGTCACATATCCACTTTCACTTGAAGTCAAGTCCCAACTGACATCCATCAAAATTTAGTTTGGTCCAGGGTGTGCCTGCTACCACTGACACTTCATGCTTAGTAATTAGCAGGTTCGGTCTTTGATCCAGGGTGGTCGAAATTAAATGTTTTCTCTCATCTGTCATCGCCTGGATCTCTTGAATCCATTTTAGCTATGCGGCGAGAGAGGGAGACAGAATACAGTGCAGAGCCGAAGCCCTGCTGAATGTGTGAAAGTAACACTAACAGTTGGAAAATCAGGCTTTTCGTCTGACCCAGTGTGTTGTAAAAACGCAGAGCTGGTAACCCTTCCCTGGTAACATCCAGATAAGACAATACATAATTGTTCTTCCTAGCAAACAAAGACATATGGTGAGGGTTGTATAAAATAAGAAATATATATATGTTATGTCAGTGACAGTATGTAAATATTACCTGCTTTGTTTTGGGACTTAACTTACTGGTAGGTGAATACTAACTGGGGATGTGTGGGTATCATCAACATCATTTCTTTGTTGGAAAGCATAGAAATCCTAGTTACAGTAGGGTGTCTCTTAAAGGTAATGCATTGTTTTCTGTAACAGATATTTGATTTTCTGGGGTGTATTCATGGTTCCTGTGTGTTTTGTAAGATTTCTGTGTTAGGTTTTTGCCAGTGTCCACTTTGCTTTTTCAATGTTTCTCGATTGTTTTGTGTTTTATATCCGCAATTCCTCTTTTTGGTTACTTGCTGTTTTAGTCTAAACTTACTAATCTTGTGTGTCTTTGTGTCGTCCCTTTTTGCTTGTCCGTCGCTGGTTTCCCACCGATGTCCTGTTTTCCAGCTAGTTTTCTGTGTATTTATAGTTTTGTCTCTCCTGCTTTATTTATTGGTTTATCTTTGTTCCCAGCCTCTAGTCACCCAACTGTAGTTTCTCCTCTTACCCTGCTTATCTCCTTTCATTTCTATGCAGTTCTCTAACTTTTGGTTATGCTCTTTTTTTTTTAATTCACTTATTGTATTTTCCTTAATTGGATTATTTTCTGGTGGGTTTCATTGAAACTCACTTTTACTTCTTACCAGCATGTGGGTTTAAATCTTTTAATAAATACACATAACAGAGATCACTTTAAAATTAATGTTTTGTTATTTTTATTATTATTTTTAGATCTTTTTATAGTATAATATTGTATATGGATGGAGGATTATTCCCCTTTGAAATATTTGTACTGAATCCTGAGGTAAGAAAATCTGATATTTAGACAAAACTAACATGAGCAATGGCACTAAACCTAAACCACATATTAATTATTTTGTAGGCATCAATATTTCTTGTTTAAGTTTTCTGATGGGAGTCATAGCGACAAAGCTGCAGAATTAAGCCATTTTTGTTGTTCTGAGCTATGTACTGTTGTCAGAAACTCTTGAATTATCAAACAAACAAGACAAGAGGGCTGGCTTGCTTTCCCTGGAGTTCACCGGACTACAAGTCATCCTTCATGCTGGACCAGCCTGACTCTGTGAATGTGGAAGCAGGTGTGGTGGCAGGACAGTGGAAATCCCCTCTCCGGCTTTGCCTTCACCGTTGCCCACTTGTTAATGACTGGGCTGTGGGAAGCTAGTCCTTTGTGTATGCTGTTATAAAGCACTCAAAGCCTCCAGGATGGCAGCAAGCTCACTCCTTGGCCCCGAGGCACTCTGTGGAGAATAAGACACACCTCATGCTTTGTTTTCCTGCTCCATGGGATCCCACACCAGAGGAAAGCCAGACTATAAAAGGAGCAGTGTCTCAGTTCCTTTCCACAAATGTGTACCTCTGTTTACATCTTAAAGGTAAAGAAACTTATTTCTCTATGCACTAACACGAAATGAATAAAGGACAAAAAAGTTACTTAAAACTTTAAAATTAATTCTTTGTTCCTTCTTTCTGTATCTTTAGATTGGTCCTAACAAGAAACAATATTACAATAGATCTGTAGCTTGTTAAGGTTTTTCACAGAAATCCAAGAAAGGCAGGGACTATGGACTGCAGTCTCATCATGCACACAATAAACATTCTTTTTAACATCTGTCCATCAATCTATATATCTGTTTGTGCTGCTTATCCAGGTCTGGGTCGCAGGCTAAGCATACCAGACCTCCCTCTCCCAGCAACCTCCTAGCTATTCTGGTGCGACAGGCAGTCCCAACCAGCCGAAAAACATAATCTCTCCAGCGTATTCTGGGTCTCTCCCAGGGTCTCCACCCAGCAGTAGTAACCCAAAACATCTTACTTACAAATGCCACGATACCAACACGTTAACAGTCAGCATCAATACCAACAGGATTACATGATTCTGGATACCCAATAAAGAAAAAAAAAGATGAACCCATGTACTTTAAACATAAATTATTTATTAAAAAGGTCTTTTAAATTACTGTCTTGTGACCATTTATATAAAATATTAGCATTATATTCTGTTGACAGGATGTTAGAAGGGTTGCTGATTATCTTACAGCTTTACTATGAGGTATAACATTGTCATAGCACATTAGCTTAAGCATTTGTTTATTATTAGCCATTGCAAATATTTTAGCCTATGAAACATACCTGATTTCACAACAATGCCAGCTAACGTTACGTGTTTCAGGATAGCAATCCAAAGTAATCTCTTACTGCCTTTTTGGTAGTAATAAAAATAAAATTTAAAAAATAAGTAAGTTTTCTGAATTTTGGTTTTAAAAAAAACATCGTAAGTATTGGTTTGGTTGGAATTCATACCTACAGTAGGATCACTGGGAGGCATTTTTTAAGCTGGTGGAACTCCTCATCCTACTCCAAGGTAAGATGTTTCCAGCTCCTATGGCGTCAAATTGCTTATCCAGCATCGTGTAACTCTACTGTTATTGGTACAGACTACTAAATTCCTGGTATGTTGAGATTCCCACTCCTTGGTAAGATGGGTACTCTTGGCATCCGTACTTAGGAGAGGCGCAGGAGGCATCTTAAATGCTCAAGCTACCTCAACCATTGAACTCCCCACCCATATCTCAGGGAGAACCCAGACGCCCTCTGGAGGAAGCACATTTATGCTACTTGATGGCTGATGGCCATAGGACGACAGAGCGATCACTAAATCAACAGCTAAGTTCTATCTAAGTTCTATCTTAACATTAAGCAAATATTTTTATCTTTGGGAAATATCTGCATCAAATAATGATGTAAAAACTTAATATGAAGCTACTACTAGCAACCATCTATGCTAGCATAGCACGGAAACGACAAACAGTTAGCTTGTCTCAAATCCAACTATCAGCACTGTTAAAGAAAATAAAGTTCTATTTTGTCTGATTACACACAAAAAAAATGGGCAAAACAATCTGTTTAAGGCGCACTATGCTGCTGTATGCATCACTACATTAAACTGTAGTTTATACATTAAACTACATTATTGTAATTGTAGGTGACTACTGGACAGAAACCAGATGCTGAAGACATAAAGCAACTTAGTTTTGCATACAAACTGAAAATAAGAAACGCCAGCTAAGTTTTTGCCTGTCTAAAGGGAAGCTTGTTACTTGCTTATTAGCACTGTTTGCTCACTGGGGGGGATGTGAACAAGTTATTATATTTGGAAAACTTGTCTTTAGATATCATCGCTCGCCAATACAAAAGAAGTCAAATTAGAGCTAGGCTTGGAACCCAATAACAAAAATGTACAATATAATGCTCACTGATGTTTACATTGTTTGGCACAGATTCATATAAAGTGTGATATCATAGGATTTTCAATCAGTATGTCCCTTTCGAGCGTTCTCATTTTTTGCAGATCAATAGCAGCTTCTGTTCAACTTCAGCTCTGCCTTGCTTTGAAACCCTCCTGTTTTTCCATCATATGCAATCATTCCAGAGTTTATTCAATTTATATTTAGGCTCTCAGAATTACAGCCATACATTCATTTGACATTGTTATCAATATTTATCACATTTAGTGTGCAAACGTACAGGATTTCACTGGTCAGTTACAGAGACAATAAGACTGCAGACCTAGAACTCATAATATTTTGGTTCCAATTACTATTGATTTTACAATTGGTTTGCAGCAGGATGTTGTTTTATTACTAATATATTTAATGTGCAAATCAATATGAACACTTGCTCGGCTCATTCTTAGGAAGGATATACAATCAAAGATACGGACTTCAAACAGCTGCGGACACTTTCTGATCCTTCCAGCAAACGACTGCAGCAGACAGTTAGATGCTGTTGCATTGAGTAAAAATACAAGCGTTTAACCGTTGGCTTATATATTAAAGGAAAAAAAACCACTTCAGCAAACCATTAACCTCACACTATACACAAAGAAGGTAAAAGGTTGGTAGGTTGTCACATTTTTAAAAGCATTGTGACTCTATTGGCTCGGAGCAGGGGCTAACAGAGAGCCAGCGGTGGGGTTTATCTCAACAAAAGACCGTCAAATGTAAGTGCAATTACTGCCAGAAGCAATAAAACAGGCTCTGCATTCCAGAACCACAGCGAGAGGGCACCTAGGATCCTGAGAGCTCCCCCCGGCCTTCCCGTGTGGGCCTCAGATTGAGTGATGATAGCACACCATGATGGAGTAAGGCATAGAGAACCAGACCGTGTGGAGTACATTTATAATTTGTAATTGATAATGTAATAAAGGCTGCAAATAGGCTCAGAGTGTAGTTTCGCCGTTTGCAGCGACTGGCAACATGGGTTCATTCTGCCAAAATTACTAGCATTTCTCTCTCTATTTCACTGCTTTCTGTCAGTTCGCTCTTTATCACAGACCACGTCTACCTCTTTTTTCGCTCCGCGGACTGTGTGACATGGAATTGACATGTAGGTTCGCAGGCAACATGATGCTATTGAGCTGTGATGTAAAGGTAGCTACCAGGCTTCCTAAATACATCCATGCTAGAGTGGGCATGGAGCAGGGGGAGCAGGCAGGCAGGCCTCACCGCTGGGTTTAGCTCAGCTGTAGGCCTGTTAGATCAAATGAACCGCTCCATGCTTCTACACCAGCAAGGTCAGGCTGGGGATCTGTAGTGGATGAGGTCATGTGACCGTGTGGGATTTGAGGCTGCTGAGATGGAAGTCAACATTTATGAAAGCTGACAATGATTAACCACGTAGGGATGTTTTCACATAAAACTGAAAATATGGACTTTCAAAGGGTCCACGGGAGTGACACAACGCAGGGCGCTGTTATGTAATTGGAGGCGTTGGGATAAGATGCCTGGGACATATAAATGATCGTCAGAAAAAGAGCAGCTGGGTGAGTGAGTGGCATACATGCCTGTGGACTCTTCAGAGGCTGCTTGCTACTTGACAGTGTGTCTCACTAAACTGTTGAGGGTGGGGGTGCTGTTTGCAGGGCTCTAAAGTGAGACGGAGGTGCACACTGGTCAAAATGAAGGTAAAGTGGTAGCTTTGGCTGCACTCCTTCCCTAATGCCCTACGGCACCTCCACCATTAGCATTCCCCACTGCGACTTGAGTTCATAAGACTAATGGAGTTGCTACCTGGGGACATTAATTGTGCGTGACACCACTTGGGGGCTTTTGTGCACTCACACTAATATCACTGCGCCTGCCTGACAAAGCGCCCGAAAAGATTACAAACAAACCCCAAATAACTGCCAGTGTTTTGTTGCCGTTTGACAGGAGAGTATGTGTGAGTTTGGTACGTGTGTGTACGTGCGGCGGGTCTGGGGGGTCGAGGAGGCTCGGGTTCAGCTGCAGGATTGCCGTACGACCTGAGGAGTCAAGCGATACGCGTCTCACCCCGGTGTATGGATGACTTCATCACTGCAGGACGACTCCCAGCGACAGTGTTTCGCCTCACGTCAAATTTTTGACACGTGCATGACATCATCCAATAAAAATGCAGTCCCGGTCCCCAAGAGTATCCTCAATCCACAGGGCACAACAGGCTGGGCTGTAATGGAGGAGATGTGAGAGGATGTTCTTCTCCGCCTGTAAAAGTTAAAGCATATAAATGTACACCGAGCTATCACTTCATTAATGCGATCCATTATAGCAGTGCTGTAATAAATCCTACTGCACCGCTGCAAAGCGACAAAGGTAAAGGTAATAGCCATGCTCAATTTTGGTTGACGCGGCGTAAAGACATGTTTTGCTTTTGGCATTTGTTTGGTGTTTTTTCTGTAGTTTTAGAGGCATTGAAAGGTCACAACTTTGTCCATCTCTGTTTACACCGAGAACAAAGCATTTAAAAACCCAACTGCTACAATGATCACATTAGATCACACAATTCTATTGTCATTGAGTGTCTACATGTAAAACTGAAATGTTGCAGATTTGCAGTGTTCAGGACAGATTTTTTGGATTTTCTTTAAAACACAGGGAACAACAGGCCATGTGTTAACCCTGCGACAGACTGGAGACATGTCCAGGGTGTACCTGGCCTCTTGCCCTAAGACAGCTGGGATAGGCTGTATGACCGTGAAAAAGGATGAGTGGAAGAGAATGGATGGATGGATGGCTTTAAAAACACTGGATATGAACAAGATGTAATTTCTATATATGCAGAAAGACTGACAGGTCTTATGACTGCATTGCAAACACTCAGATGGTTAAAAGTCGGCTACATTAGCTCTTTTTCCTCCAAGAATGCAGTTCTGCTGCGTCTTTATTTAATATTGTAATTTATGTATTTTTTCAAATCTAAAACTATTGAACTCTCAGTGTTGGATACAGTTGTTGAGTTTATGACACTTTGTTGTACTGTAAATCTAACTTCTGATAAATCCAGTGTTGCCACGTCGCAGTTTGGTGTTTTTCTGTAGTTGGTTTGGGACTAAAAGGCAAACTAAAGGCAGCTGAAACTGAACAAACTCATGGCACATAAAAACAGAGTAGCAGGAAGTATTTACATGTAAGGCAGTATTGGAAATGACTGTAATGCTGTTTATTAATTCATCTTTACATATAGAAAAGCATGAATACAGCTGTCTGTAATCATCGGTTATCAAAGCTAAAGCATAGAGGAGTTTAAAACACGATAATCTTTACCTGACTTGCAGTGATTTTTGAAACAAACATGAAGCAAGAGATCTGAAGACTCCAAGTTATTAAGATATTCTTTCTCAGAAGTGTGACACATTCGTCGAATTGATTGTGAAGAAAGGGGTAAAGGGTGGTGGCCTCTCTCCAGAGAGTCAAACCAATTTACACTTCTATAATTACATTTGTATTTACACTAAGACAGTGAAAGTTTGATTTGTCGTTTCAGATCTATTTTCCTCACTGTCCGTTGTCTTCATAGAAAGCTGGAAAATCATTATCCGCTTTTGTCATAGCATGTACTAGCCAGCTACGATAAAGCAAGAGTCATGTAATGAATGTCAAAGCTATTTCCATCAGATATTGTGAAATATGGGTTCAGAAGACCCATTCAAAGAGATAATATGATAATTTGATTTCTCAGATAGGCTGAACGGAAATGCCGTGTCTGGACATTTTGAAAAGCAGAATCCATTACTTGTTCTTAATTCACCCTGGCATAAATTAAAGGATTTCTGCAGGCCATTAACTCATCCATTAATACCCGGGGTCAAGATTATTGAAGCCCAGGTTAAGGCAATATGAAGGGCTATTTCTTGGAGATGTGTCACACAATGATTACAGTAGGGTTTTGAATTCTCTGCCATTAATTGTAAAATTATCCCCTCCTTTTGCTCCAGATAAACAGCAGGGAAAAAGATAATAGTCACACGGGTAGATAATCCTGTTGCAAAAAATTAATTTCCATTTCATTTGTTTTGTTATGTTTCAGGCAATTTCAGGGCAGCGGTTGATTGTTTCGGAGGATATGAAGTGTAAGAACAGGGGAAACTACTGAAAGGAGGTGTAAAATGAGGTTTGTGTCAGCACAAAATTGAAACCCGCTGAGCTATTTTTAATTTGGAGTGTTGGAGTGTATGATGAAGGTGGCCACAAACGCAGGGGAGTATGAACAGACAAAACCGGGGTGCGTGTGCGCAAATTGCCGTCCCGCATGTCACCACAGACATAATATATACTCGTCCTAATTTGTTTCACGTGTCCCTGCAGTGAAATGCAATAGTGACACAGTGTGCCTCTTACTCCAGTTTACCAAGAGTGGGTTTTTTTTTTTACTTCTTCTGTTCATTCCAGTCCGTATAGCGAGCAGAGCTCTGTAGGAATAAGCTCTGTGCTCAGGTGTTCTGCAGCTCTCTACCAGTTTGGGACCTGTGTAAAAGAAGATGAAATTAAGGCAAATAAAAATCATATTAAAGAATATTACAGCCTAACAGCCATTAGTCTACAGCTTCCTGTCAGCTTTTGATGGATTCCTCACTTAGTTCAATGAGTGGTCTAATGACATTGATAAAATCACTTGCAAACAAAAAGAAAGCCAGAGCGTTCATCTAATGCACATATGACGCCACGAACAAATTCACTTAAGACGTTTGCAGTTGTTTATGCTTTTTGAGTTTTTTTAATGCATTATTTACATGTGAAGAGATTATATTGCAAACAACCCCCACAGAAGTAGAAATCTTGCGCATTAAAGCAGCTTATATTTCCCCACTAACTCCCAGGGTCTTGAGCCACACTCTGACATACTAAGGGGAATTAATTTTACAAGCAGGGGAGTTCCTCCTTATTGCTTCCTGCTAGTGCTAAGGCGTCTGGCTTCAAAAGTGATCCTGACATACACATGCACAATAGATGAGCTGTACGGATGCTCACAGCCCAGGAATACAAAGGCGGACCGGCAGCCAGTAGAGTCGAGTGGACTGGAAATACTTCAGTATTCACTGACCTCTTTGCTATTTCATCCTCTCTAAACTATTTTTCTAGTTTGGGGAAAACACTTTCTATCACTGTCAGGTTGGGCGAGGATAAAAACTCTCTACTAGCGGATTAGCTGTCTGCTTGCTCTTGCCGCCGTACCGCAGCAATAAAACACAGGCTTGCACAGCTCCCTTACCTTTAGTTTGAAAGCTGAAATGGGAATTGGATTTATTTTGTTTCATAATTTTAGCAGACAGTGACTCCCACTGTGATAGAATATCAAATTGTGACCAAGCGCGCCGTACGGATTTACAGTGGTAGTTTAACAAAAAAATGATTGTCCAAAAGTAGGGAAAAGCTCGTAACCTCGCCTCCCTTTTCCAGTAGACACATTATCCATGTGACGTGAACCTTGTTTGTCTTAAATAGTTGAAACGCGCAAACACGATGGCACATTTCACCGCACCCTGCACTGTGACAGTGTAAAAAGATATGAAACCATTCAATCTATTTAATTAAGACAGCTTAGTAGTGGCACCCAGTTGCAGGGTGTTTAAGCTAATTACAGTATTAATTACAACATTAATTAAATGACATAATTGCCTTTCAAAACAATGACTCCTGTATCCCCGGTAAGGTAAAGGGTTAATTTACTGTAGAAGCAGGCATGCATTATTTACATGCTTGGTTGAATAATACATTTAAGAAGTGGGCTTATAAATTTACTGGCACAAAGAAAAGCAAAGCTTAGCAGCTAAGCAAGGCTGATTTAAATATCTGTCTTAAATGAATATTTCTTTGAGTTATGGTCACACCACAGAGGGGTAAATCTCTTCAGCTGGTATCTGTGGAGACTCACGGGAATAAACTTCACTGTGTAAAGAAATCAAATGTGTAATTTCATTATTCGCAGCACTGTATGCAGATGTTGTATGATAAATTTAAATATTTGCAAATGTAAACACAGATATAACTTCTGTCAGTTTTCTCAATGCGTTCAGATCCATATCTGGATTCTCTGTCAAGAATTTCCGCCCAGCAAATCGCAGCAATGGTGTGTAATAGACTTTAACATGAAAGCTATTTATGCATTTTATATTTGGGATTTTACGTATAATAGAGAGTGGGTGTTTTTTACATATATGTCATTGAAAAAAAAGCAGGAGCAAGCTTTACAAAGAAGAAATAAACACATAGACACAACAGAATAAGGAGTAAAAGGTAGAGCTGTGAAGGTACCATGCTGAGCCAAAAACACTTTCAATTTCCATGAAGCAGACATATGAAGAAAAAAAATTACATCTCAGTCTGACGAGTGACTAATCAAGGCAAGCGAAATGGTGCTGCAATAAATTACTCCACTGTGAAATAAACCACACAAACAGACT
Source organism: Oreochromis niloticus (assembly GCF_001858045.2). Classification (NCBI taxonomy): domain Eukaryota; kingdom Metazoa; phylum Chordata; class Actinopteri; order Cichliformes; family Cichlidae; genus Oreochromis; species Oreochromis niloticus. Next base: position 11,391,097 of record NC_031977.2, on the reverse strand, counting down.
GATGATAATAAATGTAAATTATTTCTGGGGAGAAATTTTCCTGGTACATGAGTAATATGAACCATCAGGAAGGAGTCTTCCTTAACATTAATTACAGAAAATGACAAGTGAGCTGACAAGTAGGAAGGCTCATTATCTGAAAACATATTCACAACTTCGCAATTTGCACAAGATGGACTCCAGCTAAATTAATCTCCTTTCTTTGCATGAGCCCCTTCTAATTTTCATGTTATTAACAGGTTTGCAGTATCACTCAGTGCTTGTCACCCTAATCAGGTTTTTCGGCGTGTTCGGGAAACCGTGGTGTCATTTGAAAAGGATCAGGCCTCATAATGTGCTCTCCATCACGAGTCTGAATCTACAAGGTTGCTTTTAATAAGGTTCCTTAATCATTTCTCCTTTTTTGCTCAACTTTTGGCCTGGTTGGCTTCTATTATCACTCTTTTCGTGGAGAGGCGCCATTAAAAGAAGAGCTGGCTTATCTGAGAACAAGAAGCACGGAAAAGAAATTCGTCGGGTCATTACGTGATAGACATTTCAGGTGACCTTTCAAAACCAACACGTACATGTGATCGCACAATGTTTTCTTTTCTTTTTTTTTATTGTAATGACGCTAAGCTAATTTAAATGTTTAGTAAAAGTGCAATTTTAAAAGATGCAACAGCGACTGGGATAATTATTTAAAATGAGAAGCTGGAAACCAAAAACATGTTTTTAGATTTGCAAAAAAAAAAAATAGACCAAAATCATGAGCAGTTTGTTTTTACTGAATATTCCTTTGCAGTACTTATCAGCTGTTTAAAAAAAGATCTTAGGGCGAAACAAAGTACTTTAATAATTGAAAGCAAAAATATTATCAAGGAAAACAACATATACAGCTGTCATTGGGAAATCCTGATTAGAAATGATGTTTGTACATTACTGATTTCCTAAAACAACTGTATGTGTTTGTTTTTCTATCTCCTTACTTAACGCGTATGACTATATGATGTGTAGCTTGATTACATACTAGCTCACTCTCAAGTGCCAAAACCTAACCATAAAATCACTGAAGTTTGTTCAAACTATCACTGCCAGTAACTACATTTTCCAGGAATCAGTGTTTCCATCACGCAAGAGAGCTAAAATTGTCACTCAGTTTCTAGTCTGCTAGTCTTGTATACATAGTTACTGATGAGTGGTAGATAAAAAGGGAAAAAGACTTTGAATATCAAAAACATGGAACAGTTGCTTAAACCTGTCCATACATACATACATGTACGGATGTACTGTCAGTGATTATCTTTTAAAGATGAAACATAGCTAGAAAAACTAATTAATAGGCTGTTAAAAATAACACTAACAAGCATAGGAAGTCAGTCTATAGATATTCTGCTAATTGGCATGTGACCTCATGTGACCCGGCGTTTAGTGTGTGCAGCCCTTCTTCGTCAACTGGTATTTTCTCTCTTCCTATATTGAAGTTGTCTGGATGTTGAAAATCTGTGTAGAGAGAAGTGATTTATGTATTTATGCAAAGCTGTTACAATAAGTGAAATCCACCAGTAATACAGCTGCTGTTCACCACAAAGTAGAAACATGCAAATAGCATTAATGATGATGCTGCAGGTGAGCTTTACTAAATATATTGCATAGTGATTGTGCTGCCTCCTCAAACAAGATGCAGTGTCAGTGAATTCGCTGTTAGCATTTGTATTATGAAGCGAAATCTACGTTAAAATTGTTTCTGCTATTGATATGTTCCAATCATCCATTGTTTCAAAATCAATCCTATTAATAAATCAATCAATCCGATTCTAACACTGCTTATCCATCTAATGTCATTACACACGGCACACCAGCAACTGTAACGGTAAGTCATTTAAGTAATGGTGCGACTCTTGTCTTGTTTGAATGAATAAATCAAAGCAAATGTAAGGCGTTTGCATGATCTGAAAATTCGCTGTGTTACACACCCGGTTTAATTCACAGGTAACCTCATGATAGCTGAAGCAGAAATGCAACATGTCATGCAAAATTAGTTCAGAGAGAATAAGTTTCAGAGGGAAGCAAAATGTTATGAGGGAGTCCATAATGGCAGAGGCAGCTTTATCTGTGCTGCTCTCTCTCACACACACACTCTAATTACATTTCACAGATTGTACAACAATAGCTGCTGGTAACCTTTAGTGGATGGGCTTTTCAATAATGCAAAGTACACATTTTCATATCTATTTTTCCCACTGTGCTTCCCATTTATTAATTTGCTGAACACAATAAAACAAAGACTCAACGTAATGTGCTCCTTTGCTCGAAAGGCACCCAACAAGATAAAAACACAAAGCCATCTCTCCATAATGAAGAATGGGCTTGCATGCAAACCAGCAGGATAATGTCTTATGTTTCCAATTTAGAAGGCCATTTGGCTAGTAACCACAAAATAGGACCTTTTGTTTCTCAAACTTTTTTTTTTGTGCGCGTTTAACCATTCAAAATAATTTATAGCCATGCCACAATTTAAATTGTAACCCCAAAATAAAACACTGCATTATTCGCAGATAACACTGGAGCAGAAATCTGAAAACAAATAGCAGCTCTTGCAAATGTACAGTAACATGCATTGCTAATTATTTGCTGACATGTTCCTGGAGAGTTAAAGAGATGACTGTGTTTAACCAAACATTTACCGAAGGCAGAGTTGCCCTGGATACAAAGTTTTATGTTATGAATGAATAGAAAATAAATTATTTCCATGAAGGTACAAGTGAAAATGTTACATGCCGGTAGACACAACTTTTATTGTTGTTCTAGAAAGCTAACAGTCAGGTTGGAATAGGCAAATATATAAGGCAAAGCCCCAACAATATTCGGAGGAAACCCCAACAATCAGACGATCCTATATGAGGAAGTACTGGGCAAGAGTGGGAAGGAAAAACTCCCTTTTAACAGGAAAAAAACCTCTAAAAGAAAGAGGCTCCTGGAAGGAACTACTCTAACTGAGCACTCAAAAGGCTTCATCCACCCCAAACACATTCACACAAGCCCTTTGTTGAACATTTACACACTCACTCACTCACACGTCACCAACGGATGCATCAGGGGCCGAATCACTGAAGAAGCATCCTTCTCCCAGCCTTGGAAAACCAACCAGCTCTACCTCCTGAGCCGCAGTCAGGTCATTTGCTACAAGCAACTATGAAAGAAGGGGGGGAAAAGAAAAAGGCAAGGATAAGGATAGAGGACAGAACACACACTATGGGAGAAAAGTGTGTGTGTTGACTCCAGTCAAAAAGCTAATACATTCAGATGAAAGGTGTGGTAATAAAAACATTAAAAAAAATCCAAAAAAATGTTTTCTATAATTGAAAGATCTTCTGCCTCCAGACCCACTCTTCTTCTCCTCCATCTAGATATTTTATTTCAGAAACTGTCATTTACTTGCGTCAGATATAAGACGATCAGTTATCATAGTTCACGTAGGAAAAAAATAAATAAATAGCTGTACCTAAGGATTAATGCAAACAATCATTCAGCTGGCGTGCGGTTACATTTATAAATCTCTCTGAAGAAAAACTGTTTTGTGGCCCTTGATCTACCAGTTTGCCTCATAACACAAATAACATGTTCCTTTGATCCAAATCAACTATGGCAGCTGCTACAAGGGATTTTTAATTGAATGATTATTGTATTAAATAGTTGCTTTTAATGGAGCGTGCACCTCTGCAATTATTTCCGCTTTAAGAAGCTGAACCCTGGGCAGGTTTTTACTGCCACGGGCGCTTGGTTTGCTTCCAAATGAGTGGTCACTGTTGGTGTGGAGTCAGCCTTTCACCTGCAAAAGAAACATACAGAAGACCAGACTAATAAGCCTGAGAAATGTAACCCTCTATGGCAAACCATATTTTTGGTGATTACACTGTACCTTAATTAGATTTTTTCCTTTATTTACTTATTTTGTAACCCAAAACACCTCAGTGTTCAGTAAAATAATGAGCAGCAGAGGGTTTGACCTTTGACCTGGGGGTGGAGCAATCCTATCTGGTGCCAAATCTGCATAAGACGCAGTGGTAGCTACAGCTAATACTAATATTATATTTGTGCCCATTTAAATTGAAAAAAGCATATTTTAAAAAAATATGTGCATGTTCAAGAAAAAAAAAGTATTTTTAGTTGTTTAAAGAAAAATTCAGATTGAATTTGTTTACTAAAACAGCCTTTCTTGGTTTGTTGCCTCAGGGCAACATTGTGCAGTTAGATCGTGGTGCTACGTGGTAAGCAGTGGTTCTAAATTCTGGTCCTTGGGACTGCATGTTTTAAGATTTTAGATGTTTTCCCACTCCAAAACACCTGATTCAAATGATCAATCTGTTATCAGCCAGTTGCAGCACATAATACCGAGTTGGTCTTTTGAGTCAGGTGTGCTGGAGCAGGGATTGGGATCACTTTTTGAGAGCATTTAGTGATGGAATAGTAAGCAATCAAATCATTCACTAAAATGAGCATTTTATGGGAGGAAAGGATTTGATTGGCCAGTTAGAGTCATAAGGTAACTCCCTTAGTAAAGGCAGTGAACTGGATGAGAGTGACAGGAAGTAAGAGAGGATCCCAGAATCTGGTCTGAGGAACAGTTAGAAGATCAGGGCTCAGTTAAGGGCTGTAGATATGTGATGTGTGTGGATAAGCAATAGTGTGTGCATTGAAATGAGGATGATGATGTGTGTGTGTGTGTGTGTGTGTGTGTGTGTGTGTGGGTGAGTGGGGGGGGTTGGGGTTTTCGGGAGCTTGGAGAGGACTTTATGAAGAGAGATGTAAGGTACCAGGATGTAATGGTATTCGAAAAGTCATAAAGTGTCTGAAAGTATTTAGACACTTTCAGACACATACAAACAAACCCATGCAACATGCATGGTATTGCACATAACCTGTGCATCAGCACAGGCACAGACACACAAAAAACACCCAGTTATTTGTGATTTGTCACAAATAATAGCAGGTAATTAATACATTTGATATAAATCATCTATTGATTGAAAGGTTGGTGGTTTGATCCCTAGCTGCTCCTGTCTGTATCCCAAAGTATCCTTGGGCAAGATACTGAACCCTAGTTGCTCCCAATGCATTCATCAGAGTGTGAATGCCTGTGTGAATGTTAGAAAGGAAGCACTTACATGTAGAAAAGGTGCTTGTATGAATGTGTGTGTGTGGGTGAGGCATGGATGAGACATGTTGTAGAAACACTTTGAGTGCTCAAGTAGAAAAGCGCTACAGAAAAGGCTGTTCATTTACCAGTTATGTAGTTGCTTGAAACACTTACATGAAAATCACTTTGATGTTTGTTAAAATAAAAATGAACATTTTTGAATGAATTAGTTGTTTTTCTCATAAATTTACAAAATGAGTATATACAAAAAACTGTGACACTGTAGTACACTTATTGCTCATTGTTCCATTGAGGTAAGGAGGGGGGGCACTAATTTATTGATTCATATATAAAGAAGAAGCCCCCACCCCCCATAAAGTAGGGTGAAACATTTCTTTCTCTGAAAAGCAAAAATTCATGCCATAGAGGGTTAACTAAATATTTAAAAATACACGTCTTGTGTAAACACAGCACAAATCCTTGGCTGTGACTTGAACCTGGCAGCAAGAGATTCACAGCACAGAAGGCCCTTTGAAGTTATGTGACTGCTTTGCAAGTATAAAAAAAGAAGTCTAATAACTACTAATAGAACAAATCTGAATAACTTCCTTAATCCTGTGATATTTTTCTCTGATAGGATCAATATTTGCCAGAACAATTCCCTTATCTACACAGTGTGATGAAATATTGAATGTAAGAAAGAGGTGATAATGTTAGTCATAGTCTTCTTCTAAAGCCAAGCACGATCCCAGATTATGGGATCATTTATGAAAGATTCTGCTGTTGTCTGCGAAGATATTTTCCCTGACATCAGAAAGATGGAAAGCCCACATGATCAAACATAGGAAAAATACACTACTGCAAATGCATTAAAGGAGGGTTCGGTGCTAAATTCTCTTCATTTTGACTGCTAGACTGAGAAATATAAAAACCCGTTTCAAATGTTTCAATTCCTCAATATGAGAAAAACAACAATTGCTGCAACATCTCAATCAAAGAAAGGCGCCGTTGAATGAAATTATAAAGTAAGAAAGCTTTTGTATATTATATGCACAATAAATCAGATTGTATAAAAGTCATTCATGTTATGTTGTCACGTTTTTCGGGATAAAATGCTTTAACTTGAGCTCTAATCCAACAGCTGATACATTTCTCTGTGAAAATGTCCTGGCAATTTTCTTGGCATTTCGCTGCTGCCAAATCATGTGAGTGCTAAAGACATGTAAGTAACACATTGTAGAGAAGTAACAACTACCGTGGACAATGCATTCATGACTAGATGTGCATCTAGTGCTTGAAAAGATAATGTCATAAGAACATAACGCATACCCCACTCATGATAGGTGGTTTTTGTATTTGTTTGCAGTTTGCATTCAGTAACTAATGTTTTTCCACTTAGTTTTCACAACTGCTTAAAAAGGAAAATATCTGAGCGTACATCAAATATTCCAACACATAGTTTGCCAATTTTAAAATACAGTTTTATTAAATAAATGAATGCAAAAATGTTGTTGTTTTGGAAAGTCTCCTTTTTGTTGTTTTTACTTCCGCCACACTGAAGTCATTAAAACCACAGCCGCAAGTTAAACACAAGGGACTTGTGCAAATCGATGAGTTTTGGGTTGACTCCATTACCCAGTCTTTATACTGAGTTAAGCTAGAATTAACTGTCTGACAAGGATTTTTCTAAAAACTACCTACCCTGCTGTATTGGTATGCCACTGAAGCCCTTTTCCGCCACTGAAAAAAAAGCATCCATAACTCGAAATTTTGAGTTATTTTCTCAAAATCTCGACTTATTAACTCAAAATTTTGAGAAAAGTAACTCGAAATTTTGACTTATTAACTTAAAATTTTGAGAAAAGTAACTGTATTCAGTAATCTAGGTGAATGACGTCATTTCCTTGTTACCCGGAAGCTGAAGCCCTTAGCTACAAATGCTACAGCTAAGCTACCAGTATTACAGCCAGTCATGAATGCACAAATTGCTGAGTATTTTCAGCGTGGCTTCACAAATGATGAAATCTCTGCGTTATTAGTTGAATCACATGACGTTACTATCAGCAAACATACTCTCGAAAGCCCCAATTTGTTGCGATCCGGTTTTGAGTGCACATTCCTCTGCGCCATATCCTTCCGGGTAACAAGAAAATGACGTCATTCACGTAGATTACTGATTGGCAGAGCTTACTCGAAATTTCAACTTATTAACAAGAAATTTTGAGAAAAATAACTGGAAACTTCGAAAAAGATAACTCGAATTTTCGAGTTATGGATACTTTTTTTTTTGTGTGGCGGAAACGGGCTTCCATGGTATGTAGCTCCATCACAGCCATCATACCCTCCAAATGCAGCGATGTAAACTCTTTCATAGTAGGCTAATTTTTTCTATATGATTTGTTAGCTTAGCAGAGACAGACTTATATATGAAGACATACATGGAAATCTGACAGTGGTGGAGAGAGGCTCATCTGTGAGAGGAAATCATTTGGAAACTACATGGATTCATTTGATCACAAAAGCATACAAACCACATAAATGCTAAAAAAATAGTCTGTTTACATTTTCATAATTATGGTCCTAGTATTTAAATCTCGTGTTCAAAGTGGCTGCTGGCTGTGTCTGTGGCCAGTGAAGTAGGAGCAACATTAAGTACAGACAATATTATTTCCTACCAAGTATCTTTAGGTCACACAGGACCCATTTCACATTTCACTGTCTTTGATTTAATAATGCACCCATACTCTGGAAAATGAGGAACACGAGTGATCGCTTTCTTACTTTTCTCTGAAGTTAGCTTGTCATCGCTCTCTCCTCTCTTTAACAGCCATACCCAAACTTAAGTCCACCCTATTCCCACAGTCACTCTAAAATCCATCACCACACATCTCTGTCAACTCCGGAGAGACACGGAGTCGGGTGCACTGAGTTGTCCGTGCTCACCCAAGCACCAGTGGACCTCCGATGGGGAAATGCTTGGCTGCAGAGGAACCTGCACGAAATTAAATTCTTCACTTGGCTGACTGGGGTGACTCGTCCTGGTCTGCCGGCCTGTTCCTTCATTATTCCTGGGCTGATAACTGACTGAACGGGATGTCTTGTCTGTTTAATGCCAGCTCAGCTGCTTCATGGGAGGAACGGGCTTGTCACTCTCCGCTATAACACACTGTATTACCATCTCCACTTCATTTATTTGGCTCAGATTTTGTACACCCGTCAAGCCACCCAAGCACCCACCCCCGCCCCCCTCTACCCCAAAAGACACTTGCAATTCTCCACTGCTCAACCTTCTGCATCTTTTAGGAAACTATTCAAAATAACCTGTCTAAAATTTTCATTAAAATGTCATTTAGATGTCAGCCCGATGACTTGGATTTGAAACAATAAAGGTGACTTTAATTGTAGTTCGTCATACCCCCATCTACTTCTCAATGAGCAGCGCTGGTCGGCAGATTCTTCTTACTATGTGCCTTTTATTAGTGGTTAAAAACACTATCTTTTAAGGATTAAAGCACAAAAACAAAGTAATAAAATTTACCCACTGACCGCAGCAAATACCCTATAAGCACACAGTTTGCTGACGCAGGGCCAGACAGGAAGCTTTGCTCCCCTGCATTTATGAGCATTGAGTTAAAGGTTTCTGCATGAGGGTACCGCATGATTGAATGTTGCGATATGGAAACACGGGCAGGCAGCCGCTGTCAAAGACACGGCTCGCACTTGACCCACCAACACTCAGCGCCTGGCCCCCACCACTTTAAGTCTGTAGAAATGGCTTTTCTCGGGTAGCTTTGTGGCATTTGCAGAATTAAAATGAATATATCCTTTCCTAATGCACTGGTATGCAGTATACTAATCATAATTCATAGCCTTAATGTAGGCTTTTAAGTGCACATGCTAGTGTTGAGCCTTTAGTGCTCATAAAGGCAAATCAATGGCAAATGCTATTGTCTTATTGGCACACAGTTGCTCAACATAGAGAATCAAACATAAGCTTGCTTTGGAGCAAAAGCATCTCAGAGAAGAGAGTAATGAGAGTTGGGAAAAAAAGGAGAAACCACTATTTGGAAGTCATTAAACATCCACCGCCCACTCTTTTTGTGTAACCTCAAAGCCAATACCATTGTGGGACAAAATGCTTTCAAATGTGACAATTGATTGCTTTTTGGGTTAGTTGTTGGTTGATTTCATAATTGGTATAATTTTTCACAAGTACATGAGTGTCATGTCATGATAGGCTTTACAATCCTGGTAATGCAATGGCCCGTAGTTCAACCTTAAGATCAATAATGTATTAAAAACCTAGAGCTTATTGAAATAATAGAAGGGTTTTCGCCAGGGAAGAAAGGCAAGGAAAGAAAAATGCACCAAAGAGAAGTGTTTGATTCCGAGCCAGGCCTTCATTGTGAAGTGCATTGTTTTTATGCCAGTGATTTTACTCCAAGAAATAAAGGGACAGAGAAAGTCTTAGTGATGTGAAAACTCTGGGCTCGGTGGTATTGATGCAGAGGACAATGTGCATAAAGCAGCACTTGATATTTCAGAGCCCAGAAGAACTGTAAAACCAAAACTGTGAACACAAACTGTTCATTTTTTCTTATTTGGATAGCAGTCGGTGTGTTGATGAAGTAAACGATCCCAGACCATTTTGCCTACACAGGTCATTATTTGCAGTACCTCATCAGTGTATAACATTTGGCAATCTGTGGTTCCCTGCTGCTATCTCTCTCTGTTGGATCTCCCTGTTTTGACAGTGTTTGAGAGAAGAACACTCTGTGAGGTGTCAGGTGAAGACTATATGTGACAGATTTGGAGGGGAAATCAAGAGAAGACAAACAGGCAGCTAAATGCCTGGGAAATATCTCAGCGCTCAGACAGAAGGCGATAAGTGCTGTTGACGTGGACATGACAAGCTAGCAACAGTAAACCTCAGGACACGCAGTCCCACCGGAGCCCTGGGAGTGGACACAGATCTCCATGACTGAATGCTGAATGTGCTTAACGGAAGAAAATTAACAAGAAGTGGGAAGCCCCCATAACCACACACACACACACACACACACACACACACACACACACACATGCATCCAACTTCAAGCGCCTCTACCTTTCTACTGTAAGCTCTTTGATATTTCCCTGTTTCTCACTGACAGTCAGCTTTGGTTTTGATCAAAGTTTGATTTCTTGGGACATATTTGATACATACTATGAAAGCAACACAAGCCCACATAGAGGTACAATGTATCTAAACTTTAACTGTTGCACAGCGGTATGCCGAACAGGGCAATGACAGGAATACATCGCTTTCCCACACTTGCAGCAAATAAAAAGGTAAAACCATGCATTAGAAATCATACAATGTGTAAAGTTTCTTCATACTGGTGTTGATTTCTTTTCAAACTGGTTGTGGCGGCTCGGTGTCAGTGTGTGAGACTGACAGAGGAAAGGGAATACTGCGCTTTCATTTCGACTGCATCAGAAAACCTCGCTTTTCTGTCCTAAACACTGAGCAGCTCAGTACAGAATCTGTATCATGTAAAGGAAATTAAAATAAATCTATTTAGCAGATCAAATTAATATAAAAGAGACAATTTTTTTTCTTCTAATTTTGAAAAGCAACCAATTTACTTAAATTGTGTACAGTCAGGCGTTATTAGTTGTAAGTATTTATATATATTTTGTCTTTTCATTGGATTTTATTTTGTACTTCTACTTATTATACTAACTTTTGCTACATGGAGCTGAAATACAAAATTCTAATGCTCTGCACATTTAAAAATGTAAGTGTGTTTCCTGTCAACATGGCTAAATTAGAATAGAATAGAATAGAATAGAATAGAATAGCTCTTTATTGTCATTGTCACAAAAACAATGAAGGGCAGTTTGGCATCTCTCCGTGTGTGAAGTACACAATAGCATAAGTAGTTACACAATAACACAGACAAATTTACATTTACATTACAAGAAATTGCATGTCTTTTTGTGTGTTTTGTTTTTCAAATTACTTTAATCCTAAATTGAAGAAACCTCTGCATTGAGGTTTTACACCCCTGAAAGCACAAATGGTTCAGCAGTACTTTGTGTCAACTTAAAGGACTGGTGTTGTTATAAAAACTCTGAAAATAGTCTGAGAACTCAAAGTGAAGCAACCATAATGCTTACGTCATCGTATCAACAGCCCAGAGCACTTATCTGGGCTTACTTATTATCAAAGTAAAAGAGCAGATTCCTTTCTGTGAGTTTAACCTATCACAAAGTACTAAAAAATACTCAATGCATGTACTTATTGTATGGCAGGTGATATCTTGTGCAATTGTTGTTGAACTTCAAGGATAGATATTCTAAATCATTTTAGGATATATATTTGTGTAGCATTGAATTGCTTCATATTCAATACTTGTTTTATAAAAACAAGGTAACAGTACAAATAATTAAAAGTAACTAGTGAATCTAACTTGGGCAAATGTGGTGCATTATCTTCTCCTTCAATGCAATGTGATAAAAAATAAAAATTGTAAACTGCCACATATGGTCGTGAAAGCAATATCTGTATATGACATGTTGCTATTAATAAGTATGGTAAGATTTGACACAATAAACCAAAGACAGTAAACAATAGACACAACCTGTCTAAAACAAGCTAACATGTTACACAGGTAGGGGAAATGAAACGTGTTCTTTATCAATGTCCTCATAATTACAATTATAATTTAATGCTAAAGCCACATGAAGGTCACAGGGTTTTATGGCAATAACTGTGCATTATTTTTACACCAAATAAATAGAAATCTATGAAGTTGAAAGCATGATCATAAAGTTCATCACTAAAGTACAGGAAACATGCAACAGTTCCAAAGTAGATGCAATTAAAATCAAGAACAGCAGCAGAGAAATCTGTAAAGAAAAGAGACAAGATGACACTTTCTGACAGTTGGAGCAGAGGCCTGGTATCCAAATGAATTTAAAAAAAATACCGACAAACACCAACACTAATGTGACTACTTTAATTAGTGCTGTTATTTAAGATGCAGTTAATTAATATGGCTTATTTTTTAGCATAGCTCGAAAGTGAGCTAGCGAGCTAGCCAGCGAGATAGATGGAATCAAAACACTTAGCTAAACATGCTAAGCCTCTGTGCTAGGAGAAGGCTGCTCCTTTAACAATAGTAAAAAGGAAACATTCCTTATAATGATTAAAGTCAGGGGTACCTGGGATATTTTTCTCCCCTTTTTTCCCAACTTCAGTCCTCCCACTGGAATGCTTGTGCCACTGTCTGAGATAAAGGAACTGCTGTATGGGTAAGGTTAGACCTAACCTGCTTATTTTGTCAGCATTCTAGTGCCTTTTCAATAACACCAACATCACACAGCATCCACCTGAGATGACACTAGTCCAACCAAATGTATAATGCCTAAAAACTGATGCATGTCCTGGTTTGAAACGTCTGGCCAGAATTGCATCGTGAATCAAAATTGGGGTAAAACACTTGAATTACAGAGCACAACTGTGATGTTTTCCCTCCTGGACTGCCAGATCATGAATATATATTGCATTATGAAGATGTGATGACATTTAGAGCAATCACATTTAACCCTCTTCTCTTGTGCCTCTGTTTCTCCTCTCTCCACTAATGCATTTTGCAGCAAGGAATGCATCTTAAAAGATTCAGGGAGAAATGTCAGCCAAAGCAGACACTGCTTGAGAGCTGGGGTCATTTCAGACTGGTTTTCTGAATTCTGGAGAGCACACACACACGCACACACACAGATACACACACAAGGGTGCTCTATCCTTCACTATCTCACCATCCTCACCCACCCTTTCGGGGTTTTTTTTCCTATTTCACTCTGCCTCAGCCCCCTTCTCCTCTAAATATTTCTGTTGGTTTACCCTTGCCCGTGTGGCTGTGTTGGACGTAGCAGAAACGCACTACCACGAGAGAGAGGCTTGACCAGTTGGGCGCTGTCTCCCACCTCATTACCAGATGCAAATGAAACGGGTACACATGTTTAATATTTAGTGGCAGCAGAAATGTCAGGCTGGCACAAGATGGAATTAAACAGCACTGTCAGCGCAAGTGAACTCAAGGCTTTCTCAGCTATTTCACTTCATATTGAGTTACTGTCACAATTTATTTCACAGCGGTGGGACGACTAGTGTGAAAATGTTCTGTGATGCCTTTAAGGATGGAAGGGGAATCAAGGAAGAAGTGTGAAGGGTATTGTTCTGATGAGGCTTTGTATTTATTTCTAAGCTCTGTGACAAAGCTTTTTTGTCTTAACAAAGCACTACTATTCTTCAAGATTTTATTTCTCCCCCTTCCTTTCTTTTAGATTATCATGATGGCGTTTCCGTTTCATTGGATAATATTTAGATTCAACACAAAAGTAAGAGCCGGCAAACTCACAGTGTTGTTAAGTAAAGTATGCACACTGGACTGCTGAGCCGCAGACCTCCCAAGAGGGGAGAGTGCGGTTTAACAAATCCTGATGATCTATAATCATATCAAATATGTCATCCGGGCTACGCCATTAATTTGTGGAGGACTTAAAGCAATCTGGCTTTGACTTCTAACACAGAAGTCACATATAGAGAAAACTATCATATGTTCAAGAACAGCGGTCGAATGTGATGTCTACAAAATGACGTCCGATTGGATTTTGCGCTGCTGTCACCACACGCAGTTGCATATTATCAGACTCGGGGCTAAAGCAAGTTAATGTTCATTCTAATCAGCATGGCAGATAACACAGGGACCCATAGGGACCTAATTAAAGATACTGTACATGAGACGTTTATCTTTGCAGCACTGGCAAAAGTCCACGCATCAATTTATTCTGCAAAAAAGAGGCACAAGCCAGATTGCAGTATATGTTTAATTGTTATTGAATGTATAGCAAGAAATTTGGAATCTGAATTTTGTCTCATTAACAGGGCTTTGCGGGAGATGAGCAGGATGATGGCACGTTTAGATTAAAGAGAAAGAGGGACCTTGGAAAAAGAGCAAAAAGTTGTATTTTTAATTAATTAAAGCATTACCGAGCTATATTGTATGACTGAATGGGAAATGAGAAAGTTTTGCTGTGGACAGGCAGTCAATGAACTCCCACTGCCTTCTAAAAAAAAAGAAAAAAAGAGAAAAAATAGAAGCGTTTCATTATTCCAAGGTGAAGGCTTTAAAACAGCATTTTAAATGTTACCCCGCTGTTCAAGATCATGAAAACCTTTAATTTCATGCAAATGAACAGCAAGGAGCATGGAGCTTAATGTAAACGAATGCTTCTTTTGTACTGTTGTAGAAGTGAGCTGGAGAGAGAGAGAGGCCAGGAAGAAAATTCCCAAGGATTCTTTAATTGCTATCTGAAATTATGTAAATCCCTCTGCTAGGCTGAGTGCAATTATCCAGCGCCTCTCGCTGCCAGCTTTACTAATGTCTAACAAAATATCGGTGGCTGACATTTAGACGTGGTAATGCAAATGAGATTTAATTTTTCTTCCAAGACAAAGGGCAGTGGAAAGATCACACCATTTTATACAATAAAGGCTGGAAAAAAAAGTAGGGTTTGCAAGATGACAAAAAATGTTGATCAAGAAATGAGCCAAGCATTGAAGACCATTTTATATTTCGTAGCGCCAAATAAGATTATTCTTTATATTCTGGACTATTAATCTATTTCTGTTGCCACGGCGAGGTATGCTGCGAGCAGCAGACATTTATTTAGGCGCGGAATTAATTGCAGCTTGTGCCTCATTTTTAGTAATGATATGGGAAACCCTCCCAACTCCCAATTGTTAGAACACGTTCCTGCCATGGCTGTGATGTTGGACTGTTTGGGTCACGTTTTTCCATTTATCTCCCCAGGTACAAAGATGGATGTAGGCCAGGCACTGCAGCCTGGTGAGACTCCCCTGTGTGTAGCTCAGAACACCTGTCCCGCTGTGTCTTGGCACCTCCAGTCTTTACCAGGCCAAGGAGAAGCACCATGTCTTCCCCCAAGCCACCGTCTCCCGGGACCCAAAAGGAGCAAGTCGAGGTGGAACTTAGGGACCAGTGTTTACTGGGAGATCTGCCACCCAAACCTGCATTTCTTAACCAGAAATCAAATTACAAGCTGCTGACATGGAAGAAAACTGGCTATTAATATTTTAGTATGGATACTGTGTGCAAGATACCCCCAGCTGTGAGCACTCTCAGATGAAGGTGGGGAAAAAATACAACATTGTGATACACCAACAAGTACCTGTCTAGTGTGCTTCTACTGCACCAGCATATGATAACAAAGCTACTACTGAATGTTGTGGCAAAAAAATAAGCAGATTAATGATGCACACTTGTAGTTTTTGCAGGTAGTGTCTTGTGATGCTGCTATGGGAGAAGCCTCAGTTGTAATAAAACATGATAATATGAAGGTTTGCTCCTTTATGGGTTAAAAAACACTCATTCCTCAAGCCAAATAGGGGGGCTACAGTAAAGATTAGCTGTTTTTCTTAGCTTGTGAAAAGTTTTAGAGGCACATGGATCTCGCAGGATAGCAATTTAAGCTGCTAACTAACATGGTAAAAGCATTTTTTTCTCAAAATCATTTCAATTTAATACAAAATTTTTGTTTTTGCATCTTTTAATGCTAAGAATCTACTTTATAGAGTACTGAAAAATGTGTCAAACTTTGACATACAGATATTCTGATTTGCTA
Source organism: Oreochromis niloticus (assembly GCF_001858045.2). Taxonomy (NCBI): domain Eukaryota; kingdom Metazoa; phylum Chordata; class Actinopteri; order Cichliformes; family Cichlidae; genus Oreochromis; species Oreochromis niloticus. Next base: position 11,375,283 of record NC_031977.2, on the reverse strand, counting down.
AATTGCTTTTAAATGGGCTGTTATCATCGGTCTGCGCCATATAGGGAACAAATCATCGCAGGTCACAAGAAATAGGCTTTGAAAATTCACCACACGGGACCTTTATTTTGTTTTGGAGATGGCCTGTCCCACAGAAAGCTTCATCGCGCATGCTAATGTCCTCTCTGGATCTGCAACTACTGCTAATGTGCTGCATTTGTAGGTATTTACTATTGTATCTAACCCCCACTGCACCTCTATCACCCTCCTTCTCCTGCTCATCTCTAGGTTTCTAACCTCCATCTTCCCTGCCCCTCCACCACCCGTACATCCATCAGAGCGCTGTCATGGTAGAGGGGCTTCGATGCTCCTTCCTGATGCGGCCATCAAGGCCCTCCATCTAACACAAGCCGACACATCATAATAACAGTAAGAGGCCTTTCCTGTCCAGTGTCATGCTTGGAGAGATTAGTTCCCCTCCACAAAACCCAGGTAATTTGCTTTTGCTGAAACACATTTGTAGATCGTATTCTTTCAGGTTAACTAGTTCATGAGAAGAGATGAGACACTTGCTGCACAGTATTTGCTCCTTTATGCCATTACTCCTCTCTCACAGTCGCTTTAAGTACAAACCAAACAGCTTTGTGCTTTATAGTTTGAGTAGTTGAGTGCATGGATTCAGTCCTTCAGCAGTTAAAGGATTGTTTCTCTTTATTTTGGATACACACATATTGCACTCGAATGTTTAACTACATAGAAATGCAATCAATTTTATTAGAGAAGATTTCAATTTTAGTGTAGAGAAGGAGACCACACAGGCACAAATTTACAACGTTTTTTTGTTTTTGTTCCTTTTTACAAATGTCTTTATTTTCTTCTGACACAGATAAGTTAGAATATGTCACCGGCTTCATATAAATCCTTCTGAGGCTCTGATGTAAAGGCTGTCAGATAACAATTTTAGTCTGAGCTTTTAAAGAAATATATATATACTTTCAACAGAAGTTTACTTTGAATATATTCCGTGACTAGGTCTTTTGAGCAAGACTTAATTTCCTCGGTTCTAATGTCTCTTTCATTCTTTATTAATCACTTGCACTAAATCCTCGCTGTGTATGAATGGGCTGTGCTCTGTGTCTTCTCACATTTGCTGCATGATCATATTTCATAAACACTGCATTTGAATTTTTATGTACAGAGTATGCAATATCCATGATAAACTGAATATGTAAATAGGTAACCTTTATTTATGAGTCCCTGCCAGAGTCGTACTCTTAAGTATTACTTTGGATGATAAGATGGATAGACAAAAATGTTAGTTAGGGGAATTCTTGTGTGGCCGTGGAATGATTGATAATTAACAGGTTAATCTATACAGGCTGGAGGTTATATTTCAACCTGCTTTCAGATATATATATTTAAATGTAGAATAAAATAAATCATGTGGGGTTTTTAAAAAAATTCAAATCACTGGCAAAAATACAACTTTTAATTATTCCTTTAAAAAGAGACAAAAAAGATGTGTTTTTATGCTGCTTACTTACTTCTATTAGGATGTATAACACTGCTGTACTGAGCCGAGAATATCTACTAATTTATTTGAATGAATTACCCGGGGAAGTACCTAAAACTAGTCTGGTCTGTATCTTTTAGTCACACATTTAATCCCAATGCTACATTCCATTACATTTCCAGGCTGTAAGTGCCTTGGAATTACCCATCACATCCTGAAGGATTCCTTTTTGTTATTGTTTAGAGAGTGGTTAGCATGCCGAGGATGCTCCAAATGCGATTTTACATCCACTTATGGAAATCCATTGTTCCTTGAACATTTCCACATACAAACCAATATATGCTTTTCTGAGAGGTCTAAGACCTCAATTACATCAAAGGCAGTTTGTCCTGCTGCTGGGCTGCCTGTTAAAGGGCTTAAACAACTGTGTCAATGCTACCCCCTTGTGACCGCACTGCAGCAGAAGAATTTCTTCGCAGCAGCCTTTCAGTGCAAGAAATATGGTTGAATTCAACAAAACAGGAATGCAATGAAAAAGCAATATTTTTACTCTGTATCAAATATCTTGAAGGACTTTGGCTCTAAAATGCAAATAGTTTCTGCAACAATGCAACATTTTTGCCCATTGTCGTGCACGGGTAATTCTATCTAACACACTTATGTTACAATAGAGCCTGTGCGTGTGCCTTGTTTTGAAGGGCAATTGTCTGACATCTTCATCGCTGTTTGAACTGTGAAGCAGTGAATAATAAAGATTAAAAGAAAGTGTGAGAGGTGTTATTTGCACAATAGGAATTGAAATGTGTCATCGCATCACCCGTTGCATTTGTAGCTCCTAGATCTCTTTCATTAAAACCAAAGACGTCTAGAAAGTTGCTATGATGACGTGCAGACAGATGTGCATGTCAGAGCCATGAGAGGGAATATTTTGGAGGGCACTCCTCCCGCTATCCTAGCCCCGAGAAGAGAAAAGCATGCAGTCTTTTATTGTATGGACTTGAAAAGAAATAATTAGACACAGAGATATATAATTCTGCAAAGCTGCATGGCTCACTTGTCACATGTGGCAGAGAGAAAAAGGGGCTGAATTCTCTGAAGTGCAGTTTGCCATAGGCCGCCACTTTTATTTTCTCAAGTTTGCGCTACCTTCAAAGACACTGCGTGGGATGAGGAAGTTAGAGCGCCCGGGCTTTTTTATTCTTTGTTATCGTAAGAGAGTATTGAGAAATAGGAAAGAGGAAGGATTTTTACAAATATTAGTATTTCATCTAAAAAATGAAGCACATTACAAAGCAGCATTTAATTAAAACATATTGTTCAACAAATATATTACAGAACTATGTGCTATAACAGATGTATAGTGTTTAATAGTTTGAATAATCACTAAGCAATGCCACACCAGCATGTTTTAAATTTGTATTATTCTCTCTCTGTATAATTATGGTGTATGGTTTAAATTACCAAACAAGATTCTGATTGAAACACTGTAAAGGAAACAGAGATGACATTTTTCATCAACTTCACAGAAAAGTCAGAGGAAGTAGATCATCAATCAGAGTGGATGTGCCAATACTAATAAGCATAGCCTACTGAGAGAGCAGTGATTTCAACACAGGCCAGGGAACAAGACGAATAAGACATACAATTGGATTTTTTATGTTATATTTTCACACTTTCATATTATTAAGTAAAGCAAGGTTCACATTTTTTTTAATCTACTAAATTTAAATGAAAGCTTATAATGTTGCTACGAAACTACAAAGCAAAAGAGATGCTTTGCCTATAATTCACTGTGAAACATGAGGCCATATTAGAGGGGGCTGCACTGTGCTGACATCCCACACAGCCCCGAGGTTAGGCCGTGTCAATCACAGGACATGTGATTGCAGGAGTCCCCGCCTGCCCTCTCATCGACACCTCCCATCGACTTTCCTTCATGCAGATCAGTGAGCCTAAACCATTTCATTCAGGGTGACCCACCGTCTCCCTCCACGCTGGACAGGTTGATTTGTGCCTTGCTGGCAGGCTTCAGCAGAGCTATGACTTTTATCCACTTAAGTATGTATATTTTACCTGACTGTATGGTTCCATCTCTCATTAATAGTCAGTGCACACCAGGAAGCGTGGCTCCTAGCAACGTGTACAGTATGCATGCAACCAAACAATGTTCACTTTCAAAGAAGAGAAATAGTGTTTGATTTTTTTCCTTCCCCCTGACCTTAGGTCTGTGTGTGTAAACATGTGACCTAATATCATGCTACCGCGCTGTTATTTATGTCATATAATCATTTCAACTCCCTCAGGATGCAGTCGGCACACAAACATGACCAAAATACATATTTAGATTTATTTGTCTGCAACTGTCCAATAAAACATATCCTTTGCATTTCCATCTCTGGGCTTTAGTCCCAGTGGGAGTTGCTGGCTGAGAAATGTTGTGCTTTCAAGCTTCAGGGAACAGCAATGTGAGCAATGTTCAGGGCGGGGGAATAAAAAAAAAAAAAAAAAGTGGTACGCTGCCTAAGTGTTGTACTATAAAGAGAGAAGAAGTAGGTTTTCACATTCCAAAAGCCTCCAAGGGTTTTAGCTCTGCAGTGGAATGTGGGTGCAATCATCATACTCATCTCAGGAGAGACCAGACTATAGCAGGCTCCCAACCACTCACTCAGTCTCTTTGTCTCATTTTCCTTTTATTTCCAAGTCTCCGTCCTTTTACTTTGACCGTCTCTTAATGCTCACTAAAACCGTCCATGTTTTCTGTCAAGGCGAAGTATTTTGAAATACCCAAACGAGCCTCGGTTATGTCGCTGTCGTTCACGGAAATAAAATGTACAACTGCGTAATGAAACAAGTCGATTATAAAAGCGGAATGAAATATTTTATGATGTGCTTATGAAGAAGAAAGGAATGTCTTGATGAAAGCTGTGCCCTTCGGTGCGCTGCGGATTTCATCCTCATGCCATCCACACATGTTTTAGGGTGTTTGTGGGAGGAGAGGCATCCCCTCTGTGACCAGAGTCATAAATGAATTACTATAAAAAGGGTTACTCAAGGGCTAGATGGCTTTTGCGTAATTGTGCTGTGGTGAAACGGGGTAAGGGTCTTTCCATAAAATTTCAATAAATTGTACATTTTCTCAATGACTTGTTGCCCCAGCGAGCGGCGCATTGAGAACACTAGACTTGAAGAAGTGGACTGCAAATGCCGGCATAGGCAGTGTTATATTGAAATGTGAACTGTTAAAAGGGTAGCAATATGCTTTTTTTCCCCCCTGTAACGAACGTATTTAGGCTTATTTAAATTGTCATTGGAGGTCATGTGTGACATCTGTGTAAAAATTGACTGCTAAGTGCACCTCATATTCACAGAACATTATAGGGCTAAATGAAATTCATGACCAAGGCTGCCGTTCTCCCTTGAGTAAATCTAAACCCCTTCTCATTGGATATGCCTTTAAATGCAATGCCAAGTTAACTATGTTACAATATAATACACTTGTAGCTTACATGCTCTCATTTACCTCAGGAAACTAAACCAAAGCAGTTGGCTTTAATCATTCTGGTGCTAACACGTGTAACACCCCTGTTCTTGTATATAACAGTACATGTTTTGGGACTAAAGCAACAACCAAAGATAAAATAGAAAAACAGTAAATTAACAGGCTGGATTCTGTGGGTGTGGCTTAATCGGATGTGCCTGACATCATCCTTAGCAGTTCATGGGACCCCAGAAATATTAAGGATGCTGGTTAAGGAAATAGGTTTGCAGGCACTTTGAAGTTGTACGTGTGTCACGTTAAATCACAATTGCGGTCATTTTCAAACTAACTGTTATTAAAACGTTCAGTCCTACCTCTTGGCTGACAGCCGCTCACTGAGTATCTGGAATATTGGTTTCTCACACTTTCCGTAATTAGCAATGATCAAGAGGAATTATAAACAGCAGTTAACATCATTGTACTCCTCAATGACCTTGATAGATGGTCAATTATAGTGATCAGGTCACGGCGTTTATTGGATTTAAAGTGGCAGTGATGGGCCCTTTTGGCCTAGCATGGGTAATTATCACATTTATGCATGATTTAAGACGACAGTGTATAACAAGAAAGGCTTGACTTAAATTTAATCATTTTCTTATTTATGCATTTATGCAAAAGTTGACAATGGGCGGCCGTGAGTGGGAAGACCCCGGACTTAGATTAGTGGGAGACCCACACAAAATATAGACACCGAGCTGGGTGTGACATATTTGATGTGTAATGTATTGCTTCCACATGGGCGCGTTAGTTTCTTCCTTGTATTTTCTTGAACATTATACATATATATATATATGTATATATATATATATATATTTATGAATGTGTTGTAATTCACTTTAATACATCAAAACTTTATTTTTAAATTGCACCTAAACTTGCTTGCTTTGCATTTTATTGGTACTTCCACAGGCAGCTGTGTTTCTGAAAAAACAAACCCAAAATAAAACAAACTGCTCAGAGTAAAACATCTCATGGTCAATAGTCTTTAGCTGTGCTAGCAGTGGGAATCTGCCAATAGAGGGAGGATGCTATATACCGATCACAGCTGTCAATAAATTTTTTCTTCTTCCCCATCATCCATTATTCTGTTCCTGTTGCACTCAAAAACAGGCATCTCGCCTAGCAAGACAGCTTTTTGTATCTAGACACCTGAATATGATCAACGGAAAATCTGCTGCTCAGCTCCTCTGGTAACGCAGGGAATACATCAGTGCCTTGTTTATTTACTTTTCCACATGCCAGAAAAGGTCAGAGTCAGAGTATTATACTGCACGGCCAAAGCAGAACTCAACAAAAGCCCGGCAATGAAAACAATATCATCCATATTTTAAACAGCTGGCACCAAACAGAGGGAGTCTTACACTAGGGTGCCAATTATTCTAGTTCTCAGGGTTTTGCAGCAAACCACAGTAGCCCAGGTGTACTTCTCAAATAAAACCATCATTCTTTTATACTTTTTGAAAAATTGCCGATATGTAACCGAACGTGAGCGCTCGGTATCATTTACATTTTAATCATATGGCGCTAACTAATACTTTACACTAAGGAGGGAATTTTCTGGAGTTTAAATGCAGATGCTTTTCAGACAGCAAGCGCGGTTGTTTTTCGTAGTCTGGGTTTGTTTTCTCTCCGTGGACTTATTAAAGTCAGTGCAGCACAGTCTGTGTTCTATAATCCTGATGTATTATTAATCATTTCTTCCCGTGCAACTCCAAAAACTTCCCTTTTTGATTTTTCCACGTGAAAGTGCACTGAATTTGAAACAGAGCCAAGTCCAGGGTGACAGGATGCTTTATTTTCTTTCTGTTACAGAATGTATAAGTAAGTAAATACAATGGCAGCATTGTTCTGGAAATAGTTTTTTGGCACAGGATGGCTTGTCCATGTACAGAACGTGCATGGAGCACGATGCTTTGAGCAGCTGCTATTCAAAGTTCACCACTATTGTCATGCAAAAGAGCAGTGTGTGACGGCCGAGAAAGGATTCCAGAGCTTATCCCACTCATATCAGGATTTCCCAGCATTATATTAGACTGCCATGTAAACAGCAATTTGCATCCTGTTTTTACTTTTTTATCATTGATTCAGTGCATGAATGAAGCAAAAAGTCATTATTTTTACAGCACTCTCAAGAAAAAATTTAGGAATTTAGTTTATTCAGTTTCCTCAAAACAAATAAAAAACTGAAATTTTACTTGATATTAATGATGTTCTTGATCTTCTTCTATCATATCTGGTGATCAGTAGTCCCAACATACGTAAGTCTCCAACAACAATGTGAAAGTCACATATACCCCCTTGCCATCATCGCAGGTGCTCGTGGCATTTTTTTCTACCTTTTTTGCCTCGCTTGGGTAAGATGATAATCCAAGCCTAGTCCACTGACAGACTGCAACATGATTCACTTGGACAGTGACTGACTGCACATCCAATTTGTTTCAACTCCAGAGCAGCAGCTTATTATCTGAAATGCATGAGATGTCTGTGCATGAGAGGCGTGATCAGCTGGGGCATGCGCCGGGGCTGCTGGGAAAGTAATCAATAAGGGATTGTCTCTTGTAGTTTAGGCCGACACATTATGACAGAGCTGAAAATTAAACAGGCAGATATTAATAATAATGGAAATCAGAAGCTCATGGGTGAGAATGGGGGGAGGGGTGAAACTCAAAATACTGTATGGATCGTGTTTGGTAGAGGGTGCTTGGGCTTAGAGCTCTGAGTTGCTGTTTTTTTTTCTGAAAATATGTGAAATGTAAGAGAGAAGGCAACAGTAATGGCATGGTGCATGCATCTCGAAAGTCATCTTACATAAGCAGTGCTACTGACACTTTCAATCTTAACGCTTCTTTTTTAACCTATTAGAAACATTTCAATTACCACAGTTATCTTAACAGTTTACATCTGTGCTTATTTTATGGTGTTTCAAGTGAACCTGAGGGAAATGTTTAAAGCTTATGTAAGTTTGGCATATACAGTACTGTGCAAAAGTCTTGAGCCACTTTATATTTTACTCAGAAAATGGGAAACAGGTGCAACATGTACAAACATACATTTAAATACAGAATACAAGACAAAAAATGTTTTTTTTGAACAATTCTAATGAACTTTAACATCAATATTTGATATGCCCATCTTTGTTTTTCATCACAGCCCGAAGTCTCTGACGCAAGCTTTCTTGTAAATTCTTTTCGTAGTCTTCAGGATTGTGTTCCATTGTGCTTTTTTCTATCCAGGTCTGGTTTGTGTGTGCGTGTTTAAGATCATTGTCATGCTAAAAACAGAAGCCATTGCCAGTCAGATCTGACCTGGTCAGATGACCTGGTATAAGCTAGTACTAGAGGCTGAGAGTACTATCTACATTCATAATTCCATGAATGTTGACAAGATCCACAACACCATTGCTTAAAGTGAGCCGCCCCTACTGTTTAACAGGTGGCAGTGTTTAACACTCACTGTTAAACATCTTTCCTGAACTCCATACTTATGATGATTTAGCAAAAGTTTACAATTTGACCTGTTGCCACTGATTTTGAGTCCAGTTCTTGTGTAATTTGGGATACCAAAGCCTCCCCCTGTCACTCTTCCTTCAGAATGGCTTCATCACAGCCACACATCCATTGACAGCATTTCTGATGAACAGTAGATGACTCAGCTAAAGGGCCTTTGCTGGATTTTTCTCAGGGACATGATCTTCCCACATTGTTCATCTGCAGTAGATATATTTTTTCCCACCACTTCTTCTTTTGTCATCCACTTGTCCAGATTCCTCCAACTTTTTAAGGACACACTGTACACCATTCTGAGACATGCCAAGTTTTCAACTAATAGATCTTTGGGATTCACCTTGTTGGTGCAAAAACACTATTTTACGCCTGTCAAACTGTGTTATCTTTGGCATTTTTCATAAATCCACTTAACGAAATGGGAGCAAATTATGTGTTTTGTGACAGGCTGCTACTAACAAAGTGCCTAAAGATACAATTTAAACATTTCTTCTTTGTTAAGTTGTATATTATCTGTAGACACAACACCGGCTCGTCTTGAGTTGGATTTTTAAAAGTGTTTTATGGCCAAACAAACAAAACAAAAACATTTCTCTGAAAATTGCACGGTACTATAATTGATCCATAGAACTAAGTTGAGATTGATGCTCACAGCAAGCAACAGCTAACATTACTCAAGAGAATACATTGAATGACAGAGTCTGAATCCCCTTCATGCACAAGGTCTTATTTCATATAAATCTTGTCTACTCCATGTACAGTTTTACTGAAGAAAAAATGGATATGACACAGATAATGAGCATGCAGATGTGATTAAAAACTTTGATTATTGAAACGACAAAACAAAAAAGTACCTCACTGCATGATGTAAAAGGGGTCATGGGCAATAAACACACAAATAAACTGAGGCATATAAAGAGAGATTCCCCTGCCTTGTCAATTAGGCATGGCAATCTATTTCTATTGTTTAAGCAACAAACGTGCCATCCTGGATGGGGGAGGGGTTGGGGGGGCGGGGGGTTAACAAACAGCATTACAGGCCATTACAGATGCAGTGTCATTGATTATTTATACCCTTATAAAATGCCTGGCTCCCTAGTGGACCAGACTTGCTTGGCTAGCTTTGATAAAATGTTCCCTCTAAATCACCAGACCAGGGCAAACAACACATTCAAATACATAAGAGAGTTGAGCGACAAAGTCCTGCGTGTGTAATAGATATGAAGATCACTGTATAGAGAACAGGAAATATTGTGAGAGCTAAAGCCTACTACATCTTATTAAACTAATAACTCTTTGTGGGTTTTGTTCTCCAGCTCTTGTCTGTTATATGTGTGATTTGTTTAATTTTAGATCGCATAACCTCTCTCTTGTTGAAAAAAATACACAAAGGACAGTAGATCACATTCCTTCTGGAGATTTGGTGACACTGGATGTTTTGCATTAGTTAGCAGTGGAACAGATGGCTGCTGCTGGCTGAGCTCACGAGGAAGTCAGCACTTTTTTGAACTTTCATGTTGTAGGTGTCTGCATTGGAGCAGGACCTTCTTCAACCAGTCACCTCACCATGGGAATAGTCCCTCTAAGATATTAATGGTCGCCCTTGCAGAGACGACCACCTCAGCACAAAGCCCACCGGGATGCAGCATCGCAAATGGCACACCTTGCAAAGCCACGCTCCTTAATGACACCAGTCTGACATTGTGGAGCCTTCAGAAAGTAACTGGATAACATATATCAACCTCCTACACGACTAAATCACCTATGTAGCAATTTGACACAATGTCCTCTAAGTAGTTGCTGTTAGTGGCCGTATTCAGACACTCATGAATATCCTTTAATCGCAAAGGTTAAAGGTCAAAATGCCAGATGTCCTACAGCACGGCGCACAGGAAAACATGCAAGAAATACACAACAGGCTCATAGTGACAAACATGTGCCAAATGAATTGCAAACAGGTAAAGTAAGTCCATATTGGACACACTTCCCAGAGCATGGAAAGTATGAAAGAGAGGACAACATCTTGTATCATCTATCTTCCTTAAATGCTGAAGCCGTGACAAAGTGGATAGAGAAATTATGATAAATGATAAGACACATTTAGTCAATATCTGTAATTCTCTTTCTTCACTCTGCTTTGTTTTTATCCTCACATAGTGTCGTTAGAAAGACACCTCTTCATTCAAATTGCACTTTGAAGGCCAGATTGTGATCAAATTGAAATGGACACACGTGTTAATATCAATATCGCCATCTAGGAGATAGATTGTTGAGGGCTCTTTTTGTGAATTTATATCTTATTTACACTGCGAGGGAGATGCAAACTGTAATGTAGGGCTTTGTCGTCAAGAGCAAAGCAGAAAATCTCTCCCTCGCCGTTCAATTCAAGTACAGGAAACTACGTCGCACCCATTAGCCATTTCTGAAACAATCACTGGAGCTCTAATCAACCATGGAAAATCTTGGTCAAATAAAATCATACCTGCTCTTCAACCAGTCATTAACTAAATCTACCATATAATGTGTGGTGCACTGTACATGAGTGCAGCATATTCATGGAAACCTAAATGGACATAGACATTTAGACATATGACAAAAGGTTTGACGCGTATTACATGATTTTATGTGGTTATGTGATGTGAGGAAATGGTAACCACAGAGCTGACCTGCATCAACCTGTTTATATTTATATGATTTCTAGAAGTAGAACTACTTTATATCACATATAACACATGGACTGATATAATGGCCAGTGAACCTCTGAGCATCCAAGTTGGTCTCAGTGTAGCTGCTACTACCAGCAAAGGCTGGAGACACTGAATCTATAAAAAAATAGTTTTGCAGTATATATGGATTCTCCTCTTGCGTTGAGAGATGTGCATCAGCAGTTTGTGTGGTGTGTGGTGGCTGTGCTGTGTTTGTACTGGGTCAGTGCAGCTGCAGCGTCATGTGTGATGCTAGGCTCCACTTTGGCTTGCATGATGCAGATTGCACATAACGCACATATACGGTCATAACTTGACACAGGTTGTAAGGCACTGGCCTTTTGGCTTGCACATTTCTGCTGCACATCCTCAACCCTCCTCTTTTCAAATATCTAGTTTCTTTTGTGACAACAGAGGTTTTTGTCACCAACTAGGTCAGTTTTGAGTTGGTGTGTGTCAGGCGGCGGTTTCTATCTTGCATAATTTTATCAGGGGTGGGCATCCAGAACACTTTGTAACACAACTGAGCTGGCCTAAGAACAACGTCTTTGGTATCTGGGTGTCATCCGTTCTAATCACATGTCCATCTCAGCAAAACTGGGCTTTCATAGTCATCCCCTCAGCGCCGGTGATCCCACATCTTGCAAGCACTTCAATGTTTGGAATCTTATCCTGCCATTTGATCTTACACAATGATCTCAGGGAGCATAGATGAAAGGCTTCTGGCTGTTTTATGTGTCTTTGATAAAGGGTCCAAGTCTCACAGACATAAAGGAGAGATGGCAGAACTACTGCTTCATATATATTGCAATATGCCAATTCTGATGTATTGAGAATCAAAGCCAAAGTGTTGAATCCAAAAACGATTGGAGCCTCCAGTGCATATAGTAAAAAATCAGTCATTGTGCAGTTATTTACAGAGGCCTACAGATTCTTAAACAGTCATGTTGCCAAGATCAACATTTTTTCATGGTTATAAACAAAAAGGTTAGATGTACTGATAAGTCCCTAGAAGAGTTCCTCTCTCATGGAGGGGACTGGTAGCCAGAGAAGTTTATGAAGGATGGGAGTATTATCGTGATGGTGCCACATTGTCATTATCCTAATGACAGTGTGGCACTGCTCTGAATACACCGGAATTTCTAAACTCTTGGCAGGAGTCGCAAAACCAAGTATTGCAGCAGTAAAGCCATGCCCATTTACCTCAGAAAAACTTCAACCGTTATATTTGCATTTTTTAAACAGAATTTGGATCAGAAGACTAAATACGTATGTGGTTTTAAATTTTGTGCTGGAGACACAGATACAGCGAAAGCTTTAACATGTCATACTAGAAAAAAACACAGATCTATCAATAACAACACTAGTAATTTTTTAATGAAATGTTACTTTGCACATATTAGCTTGCCAGTAAAAACGGTTTTCAGTACCTGTAATTTCACAGCTTAGTGACCACTCTGCTGGTTGTCCTGTGTAGCCTATGGCCAAGAGTGCTTAATGCTGGCAATAAACTGAGTGGGATATGCATCAGTATGAACAGCCGAGGGAACTGAGAGCATGACAGGAAGATGAGTGAAAAGTACCATGCAACACAACGTGACATTCCCTCTGAGGTGAAAGACGTGACAGTAGCTCATAATGTATGATGTCTTGTTAAGCTACACACAACCTACGCGCACATCCACCTAACGCAACTATTCAAAAATTCATAAATAATTTCAATTTCTACAGAAGATACCTGAGGAACATCTAATTATGTAGCTGAGAAATGAATGAAGGGTGTAGTAATGGGGTGGACTGCGATGCACTGAAACACCTTGTTACAAACTGGATGGTTTCCTGCATTATATCAGTCAAACTGCTGCAGGGATGCGCGACAGCACCGGGTACCTGACTGTCCAAGGTGCCTAGCCTCGCTGCGTGCTTACACAAAGTGAGAGAATCAGAAGGAAAAGGACAACGGCGGGGCTGAGAGCAAAGGACGAGGGGATCGTACTGCCCAAAAAATATTTGCAGACTGGATACTGAACACCGTTGTTGAGGTTACTATTTATCTCATGCCAGCCAAGTTGGCACGCACATCTGGCGCTGGGTACTTAGTGCAATTATTTATGATTTCCTCCAAGATTTAAAAGCTCTTCGCCCGGCCTTGTAATGCAGTAACTGATTGCACTGCTAATGTAATTAAGGGGAGATTATGATGTCCACGTGGCACACCAGATGGTGGCATTCACAGCGATGGGGGAAGGCACAACTGGCACACCACTGCACAAGGGCAGTGAGGCGCAGTCAGTCGGAGCAGTCCAGACTCCCCACCAGACGGAGGAAAGTGTATGTGTGTGCGTGCGTGTGTGTGTGCGTTTGTGTGTATGTATGCGTGCATGCATTAGTGGTCTGCATGCACAGATGCATGTGCGTGTATGGGTGCATTTAATGATAAGTTGAGCAATAAAGTGTAAGCTGATAGAGATAAGCAAATGTAATATACTACAGAAGCAATTACTTACAGTAGGACGGTCACATAAGATACATGCACAGGTATAAATACACAAATGAAACGTAGAGGCCATATATGAAACAACCACTGGTTGATTTTGGAAGTTGTGTACAACCCCATCTCCAAAAAAGTTGGAAAATGTGTAAGATGTAAATTACAGAATCTAACGATGTGTGAATTATTTAAACTCTTAAGCACGTGTAATTGAAAAAAAAGTGTTTCCGTCTTGAAATATATATACTGCACGCTCATTTAAAACCTGATCCCAGCACCACGATTTAAAAAAGGAAACGTGGTATGTTAAGCTATTCTACCTTTCTATGATCGTAGTTTGCCAAATGCTGCAGGTTGGCCCGTTTGACTCTTTTATCGATGTATTTGGTTGTAACACCTGCAGAATATAGTTTGGTATTATCTTTGCTGAAAAACATTCCTGAAGAAGACGTTATCTAAATCATAACATATGTATATATTGTTCAGCATTAATGATGCCTACACAGCTGTGTGCACTAATGCACAGCTATGCTGTCATAAATGCTGGCTTTTTAACGGTATAACAATCATTTCCTGAAATAATTTCAGCCAGACAGGACAGCGCGCTACTGTATTTTGCCTAATTCCATCTTAAATGAGCTCATGATGCAGACTTAACTTGCATTTATGGGTTAAGTGTTAAACTCTGCTTGCTCTGGTCTGTCGAGCTGGTGCACTGATTTCCACAACAGAACCGTATCAGGTGGAGCTGGAGGTGGCAGAGTTGAAGATGTTGAAATTTTCATTGGACGTAACCAGGAGGGACAGGATTAGAAATTATTACAGTGAGACAGTTCAGGTTGAGCGGTTTGGAGACAAAGTTAGAGGGGCAAAGCTGAGATGGTTTGGACATTTAAGACAAGCAGTGCAACTCTTAGACAAAGGACATTAGAGATGGAGCTCCCAGGCAGGAGGAAAAGAGAAGGTCTATGGATTTAGTGAGAGAAGACATGCAGAAGGCGTGTCTGACATGAGGAGGATACAAGAAGATAGGGTGAGATGAAGACAGCAGATCCCTAAAGAGGAAGATGAAGGAGACTGAATAAGAGCCTGAGGATCATTGCAATTTAACATTGGTTTTTAGCTTTGCCCCTGAAGTACAAGGATATCTCTGGATTCTCTGATTCTTATAATGATATTAGATTCTTAATATCATTAACATTACGATAATGTTAGATTTAATCTTTTTCAATTTTCCTTGGACTAATGCTATTCCTAAATTGTTGGAATACTTGAAACAGTTGTTAAGAGTGGCGAACCCCTCCCTGTCTTTACTTGTGGAAGACTCAGCCTCTCTGTTTATACCCAGTCACGTTACAGTTAATTAACCTAATTTGCAGTGAAAGGTTCACCAGATGTTTGTTCTAGGATTAGATAACTTTTATGTGCTGTTAAAAAACAAAACATGTGGCAGATATTGATTTCAAACTAAAAGAGTTTCGATATTAAACTTATTAAATATGCTTTCTTTGTATTATTTGAGTTAAGATTTGAAAGGATTTCCAAATGAATGCCTTCTGTTTTTACTGAGATACAGCAAACTTTGTCGGAAATAGCGTCGCGTTATCAAGCAGCATTTTAAGAAGTCTCCTCTTTTTATGGATGATTTGTTTTAAACTGCAAACATGAAGAATTAGTGAGTGAATCTGACAGTTCATACATTTTCAACTTGTGCAATTCAGTGCTTTGGCCAAGAAAACAGATGGCATAAATGGAAAATTAAATCACATTTGGAGAAGCCATCATGTTTCGGGAGGTTTTTTTCCAGCCAGGGCAGCAATGAGACTCGACCAAACTGACCTTTAATTAGAGAGAAGCATGATATCATGGAGCCATGCGAGGCTGTATTCTATGGGGACGCTCAGGGTAGGCTTCCTAAAGCTTGTTATTATAAGCTATTCAGGATGTGTAGAAAATCAAGGAGGAGGGGGTTGTTATGAGACCTGCAGATTTCTACATAGCCCATAATGGGCTCATGCGGGTGACGGGGACGTTGGGGCGCAGTAGATTTCCCAAGTTGAGATAGGATATTATTACTCTCGGGGTGGCAACACAGAAATCTCCATCTCTGGTCCCTAGTCTAGTGTCAGCAAATTACTGAACACAGTGAATGACCTTTACACGTGGAAAAGAAAACCTTTGCTGGTTTTTTTTTTTCCTTTAATCATTCAGGTGCAAAGTTATTCACCAAGGTATAATTTTAGTTCAGGGGCTCTTCTTTCATCCACTGATTACCACTCACGACTACAAGATTGTTACTAGAATGTGTGTGTGTGTGCGTGTGTGTGATATTTTGCTCATGATAAGATGATCCAGTATTTATGGGGTCAACTTTAAAGTGAGATGTGTCATAAAGTATACATGAAACAAAGCGTGAACAGAGAAATCACAGTTTTAATGAACCTTTTCAAAATGCCAGCTGTAATGCTATGCGTCCTACACTGGCTGCTCCCCCACAGAAATCTGCCACAGCCATCATTCATCTTACCCCACTACCCTCAGCATGCAATGTGCCACACATTAAAACACTGTAAAAGCTGATGGTTTTCACAGTTAGCATGTGTTGCTGCTATCTCCAGACTCTCAATGAGTGTTTCATCACCTATTCCATAATTAGACCATTACTTTAGCAGGTGCACCTCTTCGCAGCTGGAGCATGTGTTGTTGTTTTGGTTTTTTTCCCCCTCTCCATCTACTCTTTTCTCCCCACCAACACCTGAGATTTTATTTTATCAACTTCAGCACCACCGCAAATCTCTGCCCAAAATGAGCGCGTTTCAGTAGGTTGTCAACACCTTGATGTGATAGCATGTGCTGGTGCGTGTGAGGTGGGTGGCGGTGATGATACGGGGTGTTACAGGGGCTTACAAAGTAGGAAAATCTTCTTCCACTGTGTAAATTTCCTCACCGGAATTAATTGCAGCTCCAATTGACATACAATGAGCCACAGTGATCAGTGCTGTGCTGTATGACGTGAAGAACATTGTTTGCAGCATGTTAGGATCTTTACACTTATTTTATTCTGTCAGCCACAGGCTATGCAAGACAAACTATTCTCTCCCATCATTACAAACTCAAATGATGACTTAAAGGAGTAAAATCAGATAATCAGATATATTTGGAGGATCATGAAAGATGTTTTGCGAATTATTACAGTTGTCATCGCACTGAAACAAAATGTAAAAGGCAGACATTTTATTTTCTGTAGGTCTTTTATGTTCATTAAATGTTAATATACTGGATAGTGAGACGATCGACATCAGAAAAGATTTTAAAAAAGGGCTATAAAGGCAAGCGGTAATATTCTTATCTTAAACCCAGGCATGGTTTCTGCATCCTTGGTTAAAATCAACCACAAGAATGGAGGTGTTAAAATGTTTTTTTG